>NC_092363.1:22932378-23035351 GCF_030848805.1 Temnothorax longispinosus | reverse complement strand
CCGAACGGATATGCGTGTGTGTTTTACCTATTATTTAATTGTTAATTATTTTTTAATTAATTAACTAACTTCGTCATCGCCAAGGTCGCTTCGGATTCTTATTCTACACTTGTTGTGGAGTCTCTGTGATTTTTTTGGGTTCCGAACGGATATGCGTGTGTGTTTTGACTATTATTTAATTGTTAATTAATTTTTTAATTAGTTAACTAACTTTGTCATCGCCAAGATCGCTTCAGATTCGTATTCTATACTTGCTGTGGCGTCTTTGTGATTTTTTTGAAGAAAATTTACCGGATTTTATCTCGGGGGCCCTTACTACCCATTCGGCCCCGGTTCCACGGCAGAAAGTCTCATTTTTATGCCTTGGTTAAACTACATGCGCGCCATCTAGAATAGCGGGAGTAAAAACTTAGTTGCGTGCACTGGCACTCAATATATGACAAGATCCCTACCACAATATTACCACAAACCCAATTCACATCGCCCCAACCTCTACTTTTACTTTCACTCGTATAACCTAAAAATTGTTTACAGTTAGTCAATGATAATGTTTATTAGTAAATTCTATTCAGAAAGTGATTGTGATTAGTGTAATAAAAATAAAAATAAGAAAATGCATGAACCATCATCTGGCGAGTCAACAGATGAGGAAGAAGTCACCAAAAACTTTGATGCGGAAGCACAATTGATAGTGCAAACTGACACCTTACCTAAAAAGTCTGCTGATAAATATACGCTAGTCTATGATACTTACAAAAAATGGAAACAAGAAAATAAAAATTCTTTATCTGAGTCCGAGGAGAATAATTTAATAGTGTACTTTAAAAGTTTAACCACAAGATTATGTCCATCTACTTAAAGTGTATTTATACCTTTATTTATAGATGCATTTGATTTGATGCCTGCTCCCGACCAGCAGCACTCGCTTCGCTCGTGCCGCAAATGTCGGGGCAGGCATCAATATCTTCAACACACACATGTCATTCTTCCGTACTTTCGACCAGGCAGCAAGAAAAATAGTATACACTACACGGGCAGAAAGTTTGAGAGTCCTGAACTGCGCGCCATCGTGCTCGAGGCGAACTTTCTGCCCTTGTAGTGTAATATACTAATATGCATTACACATGATTATCGTGGAAAGAAACAATTAATTAATAAAATAATAAATAATTAATGAATAATAAAGTACTTACCTTATCGTTGCTCCGCCGCGCCGTCGTCCGATGCCTTCCCCTTCTCTGCGAGCTTTTCTCGTTGCTTCATCATGATACTCACATTCACTCGCGAGAGGGCTGTCAATTACATTGCTCGACTCTCTCTGCGTAGCATTTCCGATGCACGCCTTATTACATTACGATGAAAGGGCTAATGCGAGGAAGGTGTCGTGCAGTTTCCGACGCCTCGCAATTAGCCGCTGACCGATTAAGAGAGTGATCGCGTTTTACTCATCTGTGTGCTTACCGCGACGGTGTCCCAAGATGTAATGCGACGCAAGACGACCTCTCAGACTTATGGGTCAAGGCTCGACGCGCGAGTGATAAACACTACTACCTTGTGTACTGACAACACGCTGTATACATCGAGTACCGAGCGTCGAGCGCCGAGAGCTGTTTACATGAGGTATAGTTAACTCTTCGGGGAAATATTTTATACGTTACAAGATATAAATCCCCACGCTGAATATTCCGTCTCTTACATTTAGGATATATCTCCTACGCGTGGGCTAAGGCGTCATCGTGATACATTTTGCGCTTTATTTTATAATCTGAGTAACTATTATATATAATATATTTATCATATATTTATATATTGTCCATATATACAGAATATATTATATGTGTAACCTTGATTGCAAGGTTACAAAAGTAACGAAAAATATTATAAATCCTAAAATATTTGCTTTCGGATTTTGTTAAGTATTAAAGTTCGAGATAAACGTGAAAGATTTACTTGTCAAACTAGGGACGAGGCTATTAATTTTCGGTGATTGCGCGAGAAGAGATAAGTGACGCGCGAATTTCAGGAGCAAAAATGATTAACTGCTTGTGTCATTAGGCGTGGTAAATACGTCCCTAACTACCGTTCCGTGCCACATTTACTTCATACATTCTCCGACCCTGCTAAACAAATGTACTCTCTTTTTTCGTGGGCAACCCTTCCCGAGAACTTAATCAAGTTTGCTCGTAACTTTCAGTTACGAGCACCCACTTCGAACGTTGAGAATTGAGAACTGCTTTCAGGCGAGCCTATTGTCGTGTCCCTTTCTCGCGAAAATGCTTTTCATACGTTTTACTTAGCTAGAAGGCCGTTCTCACACGTCGGCCTTTATAAGAAAGACAGCGTGAATGATAGCGATCTTTTTTAACTCTTGTTCGGATAACGTAATTTTTTACTCGAGTGTCACATAAAATTTTAGTAGAAATTCTTAACATACATTCCTTCCTTCTCTTAAGAAAAATGTCTAGCTTTATATTTTCAATTAATAACGTGGTAAAAACGGTTATAATCATAATTTTAATCAATATATAGAGTATTCCATAATCATTATTTAATAACATTTTAGAAATTCCGAAATTCCTTATATGAAGACAAAGATCTATCGAGAGATGCCCAGTACTTAAGTTTCCATATTACAATTTTCAATTCTAACTAATCTCCGTAATACGTTATTAAAGTATTGTACGATGATTGTAAGATATTCTATATAGGAGAGAGAGACAAAGAGTATCGGTTGAAAATAAGTATTTACGCGAATAAGTCAATTCAGCTTTGCAACTGACTTAAAGTTTTAATTCATTCGATGAAATTCATTACCTTAATTCTCTTTCCAAAATTAATGGCTGCTTCGCAAGGGTGCCTGATTACAGTAGGGTTAATCCCCTAACTCTCTAAGCTGGTAATGTAAACCACAAAGTCTGGTTAAAAATAATTGAATCACGAAGAGTTCAATTAAGAAACATTTGCGAATAACAAATGCATTATAAATAGCAATTCAATTTTTTAAATAAATATTGTGATTGAAAAATATATACACAATAATAAAGAATAGTTTAATATATTTGTAGAAAATATTTTAATATCTCCCATACAAATATAATATATATAAACAATAAATATTCTTCGACAAACTCGGTGGAACTTGTTTGTGAACAAGTACATAAACTTTTAGGTTGCGCGTACGGACTTTAGTCGACTGTCGGTCGACGAGGCCCTTCTAAATATCGCAGTCTTTAATCCGTAAATGTGTTGTAATTAAGGCGAGGCTGGGTTAAAGTCCTTGTAATGGGCGAGGCGCGCAAAGCCCACTCCAATTTCGGTTGCTAGGAAACTAATCTTCCGACACTTCGTGGATACCGCGCATTTCGATTTGCCGAGTAGAAATTACTCCGATCTAACAAGTGTCGATGAAACTTCGGCTTAGGTTGCAATGGAATGCACTAGTTACGCCATACACGATGATTATCTATCGACAGGACGGGTTTAAGAACTCCGGACCAATCATACGCTACAGCCATGTTACGAAGTTTTCACGTGAAGTCATATGTAGTATCTTTTTCCATCGTATATTGCAATAAATATTATGTACAGAAAGAAAAAAAGTTGTTAACTAAATATTTTCAACGAATAATTATTTTTTAAATTAAAATATTTTAATATTTGAGTAAAATTACATCATGTTAAATTTAATATGTCGTGTTTAATTTAAATACATAAATATTTCAATTAAAAAAGTAATAAGTTGAAAATATTTAATCAAGTTAACAACTTGTTTTTCTCAGTGTATTATAAATATCGCTTTTGTGGCTCACTTGACTTCATAAAGGAACAAAGTTGCATACGATTCATTTGTTAATATTAATTCAGAATAAAAATAAAATCATTAAGAATTAAGTAAAATCTTATGTAAAATTTTAGATAAAATTGTCAATTCGCCATTAAATGTTAATAATCAACGATTGCTGCACGAATAAACAAAAGTGTACGTTAATGATAAGAATGCAAAAAATTTGACGAGAATTATTTTATGTGATTATAGTTTCCGTTCATATTTCAAGATTAAAAAATAAGTAAAAATAGATTCTTCGAAAGCGTGATGATTAAAATAGCCTTAAATCAGCTCCGTACTCTCATCCTTGCTTTTGCGAGAACGCGAGATGTGTCAGGACAGGCATGCCGGCTTAATTCTTTAGTTTTAGGTATTATCGCTTGGCTCGTGAGGGCTTGAGATTCTAGTGGCGACTTAAACGAGATTACGTTTAGCGTAAAAATTCTCAACAGTTCATCGTACTCACCCCAACGGTCGTCTCAGATATCCTCGACTTCCGCATTCCTCGCTGAAAAAAAAAAGAAATATTTTATCGTTAGTGAATGTCATACTTTCGCATTATCTAAATGTTTACAAACGTGGAAATTAATTCTGCGAATAAAATAATTTACGAAACTGAATCTGTGCACGCGAATCCGCTTACGAATAGATCAGTTTCTAAATCTACAGATCTACATAGACCATCCGCTGTCAGATTGACGGTGGCACGCAGCCGAAGGAAATCATCGGGGAAAATAAACCGGGATCGAAGGAAAGTACATCGCCGCGCAGCCTGTTTCTATCGCAGCCCGTGCTCTGCGGAGAAGGAAAGAAGGGAAGAAAAGAGGACAGACAAACGAGAAACGCACCACTCAGCGAATCGGAGTGCCCCACGTTGAATTTCCCTCGAGAAAATCACCTTATCCCCCAACCTCGATCCTTGTTCCCGCAGACAGGAATGAAATATCTATTTGCATACGCGAGCCTCGGTCCCGCGGCGGTCTCTGAACTCCCCCAGCAAGGTAAATAACGATCTGAAATTCTCACGGCGGCATCTTCGATGGCGGCAGCGGCGGCGATTGCGAATTGAAGGCTCGCGGCTACGAGAATCGACGAGGGAACTACTTTCTTCGATAAATGAGTTATTCGCCATTTAGTATTCGTCGAACAACGGTCCGGAGTGGAAAAGGCAATGCGCGTTCGTAGAAACTACTTCGGATCCCGAAAATTTACATACACTGAGAAAAAGAATATTTAGATCCAAAAAAATATTTATTAGGTAGGTTATTAGCCTCCTAATAGCTTATTGACTTATAATATAATACACATATTTATTTAGAATTAGATATTTTTATTTAAATTAAGTAAAAATATCGAATTCTAAATAAATATGTGTATTATGTTAAGTAAATAAGCTTTCAGGAGCCATCTAATGAATATTTTTTCGGATCTAAATATTTTTTTCTCAGTGTACAATAGACCTATATTGCAAGTACACACAGGAAAATAAGATATTTTCATAAATTTTCAGAATAAAGAAGGATTGGCATAAAAAAGGCTATGTCAGAGATTAAGGAAATCATCTCTCGGGTTTCTCGTTACATTTTTCGAAAGATCTTTTGTATTTTGTTCTTACGCTTCCAATTCCCTTGATAAGACTTCAGTTCCCATCATCCGCGAAACAGCATAACGGAGCGCGACGCGATCCTTACAATGTTTTTTTACCACTAGACGTTATATCGACATAATCTTCAATAAACGCATAATCTCGCCGCGCCGTCGTATGCATTACGCGAAGGCTACGCCGCGCAAAAAGAGATCAAAGCGGACTTTACGATGCCTTTATGTCGGGGTTGGTAGCTCGGAGCTAAGGAAAGAGATTAAACGCAAACACGAATGGTACAACGAATCGGCTAGGTAATGTCGAAGCGTATTGACTTACGTCTATACGCGTGCTACAAAGAGACATATATCAGTTACAGAACTACGCTGTCGAAGCAATTTCGACCGAACCTTCTTCCGCAAGAATGTCATACGAGAATCCTATATGTTGCTATGCGGATTGCGGATTCGCATACGCGGATCTTTCTCTAATTTTCGTTTTGCAAACTTCGAGTTTAATCTTCCTTAATGAAAATCTTGTACCAGAGTGTTTCTATATCCTCCCACCCAAGATGTTACAATCTTTACTTTAAAGAGACACGTTGAAAAGTCAATATTTCTAACAAGTATTCCGCATATAAATTCTTTATATTACGCACTACACTTTTGAACGATAAATTTTCCGGTGATGTGAGACAGAAGGAATGAAGACAGCGGAGAAATATATCGCCGCATAATACAATATCATACAATTTGCTTTGTGCGCGGATTAATACTATACAGTGCATTGTGCGAGATGAATACGGATGATATAAAGCCAGAATAGATTAGGGCACTGTTGCGCGTCAATACGCCATAGAAATCCGGTCCACTCGGTGTCAGTATCTGCAATCTATTGTGGTATCATTTTCGAGTGCAATTCGGTAACTTCATTAATTAGACAATGGTGCGTTCAGCGTGGCGTCTTAACGAGGAACGACGGTAATTGTCACAGTTTCGTGACCAATGAATGACCCTCTTAGAATCGCAGTGATCCGCAAATCCTGGGTGTAATGCGATTGAAGGAAACCTAACCGATCCTTGAATCTTTAGATCTTTGAAGTTAAACGTAATAGAGATTAGCAACATAATAAAAAATATTTAAGCCCCGATTTTAAAAATAATCTAAAATATGATATATTTCTTCACACACACACACACACACACACACACACACACACACACACACACACACACACACACACACACACACACACACACACACACACACACACACACACACACACATTCTTACATTAATCACCAAAATTACTAATATATAAATAACACATAGTCTGTTTTTCCTTTTTAAACTTCTAAGCTAAAATACGAATGTTACTTTCCAATATTAGATTTAATAAAAGGAATTACTATTAATTCTCGGAAAAAAACCAACTTGGTCCGTAAATATGTAATTTAATTTAAAACGTAAACATGATAATGTATTCTAAATAAATAAGAATAAAACAAAATATGTATTGTATTAAAAACTGTCGTAATGTATGGTGATCAATAATGAATCAATATAGATATCATATTTTTAATTAATGGATCCTAAAGTAAAAGAACGATAAAAAATGACTTCATACAGCATCCGAATTCCGAATATTAACCGATACTTTCTCACTGTTAATTTCGTGGAAGATAATATCGGGCGACGGATATATTAGGGCAATGCAGTAGAGGAGTGTCGCAAGTAAAGTGTCGCGCGTGTCTATGTGCGCTCGCGCTAGTTAAAGGTTTGACTAACGTGATCCAGCGCGTTAGTTATGATAAATGGCCAGACAGTCGGCGAAACTTTGGCTTATAAATCTATCTTACTGTCAACCTTGCACGGCCTACGACCGCTGACCGTCCCCGAGGCAATGGATCGTATAACCCGTCGTATAACACATTTGCCAAAATTTCTCGCATTCGGGATTGCGGGGGATATCGTGTTGTAAGCTCAATCCAAACTTCCGTGCTTAATACGCGAACAAATTTGTGCGCGTCAGATTTAATTGACATGAATTAACCGCCGATCTGTTAATTATCGCGACATCCGTCAAGAAAATGTATAAGAAGATATATAAGATAAGAATAAAAAAGTATCAAATTAATTCCATCTTAAAAAATGCTGAGATTATAAAATACGCAAGACGTTCTATTATACGATGTAAACGCTGATTTAATATATATAATTATTTAAAAGAAAATAAAAATACAAATGTAAAAAACTTATTCGTAGTCGAAGATTAATTTTTATCTCGTGACAGAACTACGGTCTCGCAATTTTTCTGGCCGCATTTGCGTGGCGTCGAATGAAGCGTCGGACGAAGGAGCATAAGCGAGAAACGCGAGGTCCCTCACGAAGTCGGAAAAACTCACACAGCCAGTCTGTGAGCATACTTTCGATTAGTCTTTCTCGCGAGGAATTTTTCCCTTAAAGTCGCAAATGGAGCTGTCAGTCGCGACGACGAAGCAACAGCTTTATAGTGAAAGTTTCCCCTTCGACTACGGGGAGGAGGAGGAAGCGAACTGTCGTAACACACGACGCTTCAAGATCTCGAAGTAATGTCGGTTGTTACATGCGCGCTTCACCCACGCGTTAACGTGCACGTTTGGTATGCAAAACTCCAAAATGGCTCGCAGCTCTTTATTACATCGCAAACCGACACTTCCAAATAAGAGGAAGAAAATTAAAGACAAGGGAAAAAACATTTCACTTCCATTGGTCCCTTGTCTTTGCGTGAGCATTTTAGGGAAGAGAGGCGAGAGATAATATGAGTTCGGAATTACTACATTTGTATCTTTGGTTTTTAAAATGCGCGATATTACGTTAATAAAAGCAACAGTTATATCAATGACGTTTTATTTGACAAATCCGGAATTATAATTTTTAATTCAAGATCTTCGTTTTTCGCTTGTTCATAATTGTAATATTATTAACTTGGGTTTTTTTGTTGAAAAAAATTACATCCTGCAATTGCATTCCGATAGAAAAGAATGGTTAACCGTACTAAGGAGATATCTTGTTCAAGTAAAATGTGGAGTCTAAGCGGATCAATGTCCGCAATCACTTTGTTGGCAAGCCGCGAGTGTGTCTGATTTAAGGGTTAAGTGAACTGGTGATCCGCTACTACAGTCACTAACATAATTTCACGATGGAGAGGTAACACGGGTCTCGAGACAAAAACACGGACGAAGGAACGAACGATAATCTCGTGGAGCAAAAGTTGAGCGCGTCCCGTTTCGATCAGAGACCTCCCGTATCTCGCAATTTTGGAAGAAACGTTGAACTCGCAAAATGATAAAAAACGGCTATAGGATATAAAACTCTCTGATGCGGAAAGAATATGCATTGTAATAAGCGTCGGGCGCCGCGACGTCTGGAGCGAATCCCGAAAGATTTCTCTACGAATATTTTCGTGACCATCCAGCGGATTGCAGACGCGGTAAAATTTAATTAAAACGCATTTCTTTAATAAGCAAACACTGAAAAAAACACTGTGTCCGCACTTTACCGAGATAATGTTGTAGCAAACAATTCATTTTACGATTAGAGGCTTACGGATGAACGAAATTAATTGTCTTTTACACTTAAGGAAAAGACAGTGAACTTTATTTCTCTTAAACTCTTTCTATTCTATTTCTTAATTAGGTCAGTTATTTGAGAAACAAGATAAGTCGCTTCCATTCTTCAAAGTTACACAATTGTTTCTTCTAAGAAATATTACAAAATAATTTCTTTAACTTATTTATTTTATAAACGCATATTTATTTTATATGACTTTTTATCTCATAACTTATTTATTTTATATTACTCTATATAATCTCTCTATATATAAAAGTATTTCTTATATATTTTTTTGATGTTTTACAAATAAAACGTTTAAATTTTTCCACGATATAAACTTCCTTCATTTATTCTATTTTTCAAATAAGAGTACATAATTTCTCTTAAATTCCATTTAAATAAAGAGAATGTTAAAAAATCTGAATTGTTGATGCTACATACACATTTTCTATATACTATTTATATCTAATGTCTCTGTCAAGAAAACAGTGTATTCAAATTAAAAAATCATGAAAGCTTAATTTGTAATACCGATTAAAAATAATTTTCCACAAAATAGATTATATATACGAACTACTTGTTCTATTTCTTTTCTTTTCCGCCATGCTTCGCAACAGGATTAAGCGTACGGGAACAGCAGCGAAAATTAATTTTCTTCTCGCATCTACTTCACATTATTTACTCCTGGTTATGTGTTAATAGAAGATGACGTTACATTAAGGGGCTCTTGCATTTAAGAAGATCTAATTGTATGATAATCCTTGTACATCATGCGTTATATCATAAAGAACATTTATTATAGAGTGTAGAACCGTAGCTTTTCCTGATTGCAAAGATAATAATATTATTTATGGACATATAATTATACGTATCTATCACGCATATATTACGAAATATTATTATTTAAAAAGAATTTGAGATATAAATCTGAAATCTATAAAATAAACTTTCTAATAAATTACTGAATTCTATCACATTTATTCTACGAAAGTTGATATTATAAAGAAATTGTTCATTATACAAAAATCGAGCGCGCATAAGTAAACTTTCTACAAAATGAACGGAAATCATCAACATGTCTCGTCGCTCGTTGAAAGTTCCAACTTAATTAACATGGAAATTCGTTACAATTCCCCTGCAGATCGGACATTGCTGCGGCTTGCGCGACTGCACCTACTCAAGCACGCGCGATATAATCCTGAGCGCGAAGAGTTAATTAGTTCATAATTCTCCGCAACAATGCCTTTATTAGCGTGGGTAGGCAACCAACGGCGTAACTCATATCCGAAATCAGCATTATTAAACAATATGTTATTTAACAAACGTACCGATTTCTTTTTTATTCGTTATGCCCAGAGGATGCTAAAAAAGAGACAGATATTTGAAGCAATAGTAAAGAACGTACATATTAATACTTTGAAATATTTCATCTCATGCTTGGTGATATTAGATGTCTATCTTCCGTTATTGGAGCAAATACTGTGTGACGTGTGATACAAGAATTAAATGGTCTAATTAAACATCTCACGTTAATTGACTATAATTGCCTCTGCTTTAGCGCGCAAACTGTTTGTTATCCGGCACCTCGAAGATTTGTGCGTTCCTTCATTCACCGAAGCAGGGATCCTCTTATCCGAGCGGATAACATCAAAAGTTTACGAGATTCGCAAGCGAAAAGCGTAGATAAGGCTGCGGAGGTACCTATTTAACCTCCACCCTTTGTCTCCCTTCCACCCTTACTCTCTTTCTTCCTCGCCCCCGCAGTGGCCCCAGTGCGCGATCGTATCTTTCTAATTTCCTCCTCGGTCTATCCCATTAGCTAAAGCCGATCATTAACGGAAGTCGATTGGCTTATAAAAGTAATCAAAGCGGAAGCGAGCAGCTTTGTAAATACTCGACTAGCGATTTAAATCGCGGCGATTATTATAAGGAATATCGAGTAATAGTAAATCGCAGAGAGTGAATCTACACCGGTTATCGATCACCGAATCTTATGTTTGTAAGCAAATTTGCAAGGCAATCATATATTTTATACCGCAAATCGTCGTTTTCATAACGAGTTTTCTCCCCGTTATGCGTTATTGAGAAAGCGAATATATATTCAAACATTATACGATATTTTTCGCCACTTATGCGCGAGTCAGATAAAATAGAAGGATTTTCAAGACTCAATCGTCGCAAATGCATGGAAATATTTAAATGATCACTCGAGGTGTTGCAGCCTCTTGCGCCTCGATAAAGCGCGCTTCAACCTTGCTTGAATAATTTCCTTGAATTCTCTCTCTCTCTCTCTCTCTCTCTCTCTCTCTCTCTCTGTCGTTGGACTATTCGAAATTTTAATCTCGCCCGGCGATGCGCGACTGTCGGAGTAAGATTAACTCTGTTTTTCACTTTCACCGAATTAAAATCCATTTTCATAAGCGTTCGCACGCGCGTCGCGCTCCTCCGTGGCCGCCTAGCGCGACGCTTTAACTCAACGCAAAACAACGGGACCGTAACTTTTGATTAAGATGACCGAGGAATTAAAGTCCCTCCGCCGGCAAGGGAAAAAAAGCAAAACGCGCGAGTCAGAGTCAGAGGCGAGGAGAGAAGAGGGGAGGAAGCGGGGAAAATTTATGCGCATTTACGTGAGAACAGCGCGGTTTCCGGCGGTTGCGCGCGTGAAAAAGGGACGGCGCCGTGCGGCGGCAGAAAAGAGAAAGATCGTGTAAAGAGAGAGGCGAAATTCTAATCGCCTCTCTTTTTCTCGCCGCGCAATGGCCGCCGCTTTTCGAAAAAACAAAAGAGGGATAGCAATTTCCTCTCTTGCCCATCTGGCGAAAGACGATTTCGTGATCAATCGGTGAATACCTTACGAGCGTCGAGCCATCGTCCTCGGGATGCAAGGGAGAGATTAATACGGTCTTTGATGCTGCAATATAGTGAGGCCAGAGCGCCACCTCGGCATCGCCTTTTGTAGCCGGTAATTGCTACTTAATGCTTAATTGTTATTTAACTTGAAGACGTAAAAGACCCTTAATACCCACGTCAGTTATCTCGGATTATGAACCGAGGAGAGAGACTTCAAGAAGATACAATAGAAACTTCATTGAAACCTTACTTACTGAAATTTAACGTTGAAGGCAGTAGTGAAAATAGCAAGTATAGTAATAAAAAAATATAAAGTGTTAATTAAACTTTCGCTTCAAAGAAATCGTTTCGTCATAAAATATCGCGTTGTTCTTTTCAAAGATTTCTCTGGAAGGTTTTCTAATGTATAATAACAAGTAATAACATAAATAATATACTACACTGTAAAAATACTATTGAGTTATTGAGATTGCTTTTAACGTTTAATTGTTAAATAATATCCGAGGTTTTTATCTGCAAAGAATAAGGTCAATCAAAGACGAACTGTCTTAACTGTATTAACGCGAGAATCACGACACAATTCGATTTAATCCCGGGGCAAGATAATTCACATGGACTGTACGCGATCGTACAGTCGAAATAGCGCTCTCCTCTGCCCCTTTTCGAATAGCGGACGATATCACGGATGTATCTTACAAGATGAAGACGACTTAACGGATTTCAGTTCGCCTTTACGTACGTATAGCGAAGGCGATTACATCCGTCGGATTACCGAAACACGCGACTACGCTCCTACTGTTGCGACGGTTCCTTAGAATATCCCTCGACGAATTTGTCTTTTAGGGTAAGTGCCGGTCTTAAGGTCGAGATTCCATGGGGTTACGTATGTATGTACTCGCGTCAGGGGGTTGCGGGTACGCCTGTACCACGAGCAAATCCACCGGGTTCAAATTTCATTAAGCCGTAATCCTCGAAGATCTCGCTCTTCGACTGTACACGGTAATTTAGCAGATTAAGCGACGCGCCGTATGTCCCCGAGATAACGTGTACGCAAAGCCGCGGCCCTGGTTAACTCTCCTCCGCTGAGTCCGCCGGAAAATAGCGGGAAGAACTTTGAAGATGCGCAAAAGTTACGCGAAACTTCACTCGAGAACACCTTATGACATTGTTTAAAGTTTAATCGCGGTATCCCTCTCAAAGGAGAAAAAGATGCCGTAGAAAGAACGAGGTAGAACGCTTTCCTTTTACGGCAACGGCGTTCGCTGAATGTGAACTATAAATCTTAAATTATTTTTTTTACTATTCGCAGAACTTTTTTGCACAGAACAATCTCAAATATCTAGCGAGAATCTCCGGAAATTTTCTCAAAGAATACTTTTCATTCTTATGTCAATTAAAATGTGCTTTGACCAATTAGGAATCGATTTTTCTTTAATACCTCAAAGCAAGATTCAATATATAAAGTTTCTAAACTTTATAAACAACGGCAAGTTACGTGTAAGTACTTTGTATATATTTTTGAAAGAAGATCGGGGCTGTATAGCTCTGGGGGTATGTCGTCCATGTACTATTTTTTAGTATTTATCTTGAGAAGAACAGTGGATAAAAGACCGCAAAATAATTTTTTTAGATTCTAAATGGTTCTTTTAGATTCTAAAAAACCCATTTCGCGAATGTTTATCCATGTTATTTATGTCCCTCTCAAGATAAATACTAAAAAGTAGCACATGTACAACACATCCCCTGGAGCCATATAGCCCCGGTCTCCCCTACAATTAATAAAAAAAGTTCTGTCCTTTCATTAAAGTCAAGTGGACTTCATTCCTTTCGGATACTTAAATTTAGAATAACTTGCTCATCAGAATAAAAAATGGAATCGCGCGTTAATTACGGCAGCGTTTTATCGCGCAGTAGGATCTAGATAATCCACTTCCGCTCGTACAATTAGTTTGCCTGAGGTAAAACAAACATTCTCCTTTATCATTAATTACCCGCTTGCCAATCTCATCGACCATCACGATCAAACAATCGATTCAACGTGATCAAACAAAGTAGCGAAGTTATACTCGGCAACGTGATCACCCTAAGTATTTGTATTATTCACCACATGATACAATTTATAATCAACGGAATATTCCGATTATTTATGTATATTGAACATAACGACAAATAAACTATGTATATGAACTGATCCTTCTCATAACATTATTGAAGGCTATCTTAGAAAGAAACTGTCTTAAATATATGAAACTCATAACAATTACGATTATTTCAAAATATTTTTATTTAATTATCTTGATTCAAATCAAGATAATTAAATTATACATATTTACATTTAAATTATACATATTATTTGATTCAAATCAAGATAATTAAGTTATACATATTTATACATATACATATTTATTTTTAAATTTATCTCTATCTTTATAATGTATTTCCTGTATCTTCCCGATTGCTTACAAAAAAATTATAAGCCATCAGTTCTGGGATTTTTTAGAAGATATGAGATATTTTATTTGCTCCTTTGAATTACGCGAATTTTAAGTGTTCAGGGAAATGTTAAAACTCTATTCTAAGATTTACATGAACCGTGTCGTACAAGTTAGATGCAACCAATCGTGCAAATGTGATGCAGACGAAATAAGACATTGCGTCAAAGATATAACGCGTACAAGGAATTTCAAATTCCTCTGGTACAACTTCAAATCGAATTTCTCATCATATAAGATGTGAAGTTCCAAATGCTTCTACAAATTGCTCTCACATTCAGAATCCCAAGTCCAAATTATCTGAAATCTTTCATGTAGTTATCTTTCGCAGACTATCTTGCGGAGGATCTATTTCGTCGAGCGATAACGTGTCATAGAACTAATTGACAAGAGAAGTACGTGGAAAATCCAGTTACCTCGAAAACGGCAGAAACTACGTAGAACCGCGGTCGAAAGAATTTATATCGCGTAATAAATCTTCTCGTGCGAGATTATTATTTGCGATTTAAATAGAATTAAAGGCGTAGCTGAGAGTGTTTAATTGTCACTGTTTGTTTTTTTAACAAATTGAGTCACATTTATCTCAATTTATATACATATGTATGTGTAAAGCCTCATAAATCTATGTTATGGGAGCAGTTGAAGAACATCTGATATTTCACGCGACATGACACGATTTGTTGATATCGCGTTTCCTTTTCCCTCCAAGCTTCCTAAATGCAGTCAAGCCACGTGTGCTTCGCCCCGCCTCATCCAATCCAATCGTTATCATCGTATCGCAATGTAAGACGTGTATCTTCCCAATCCAATGGGCGAGCTGTCTTTGATAAGGCACGTTGACACTTAGGGCTGTAGCACCAGGCCTGATCAAGCATACCCGAATCCGATCGAAATGCGAGTCACGCGTCTAGTAGTGGCGAATCCGGTCCTTGTATGACGGTCATTCGCCGCCGGTGTATACAGTATCTAAATACGAGTGTTATACTTGCTTGATTACACCTTTGATCCTCTCGCCGCGTTAAGCCGTGCCGCGTTATAAGATCCCGCCAGCATCCCGGCGAGCGAATTTATCGTCGCGAAATGCATTTCCGCATCGTGCCAGAGCCTGTGGCTTAAATTTCATTACAGCGATTACGCGCGGCGGACCATAATGCACCGTGAATAAAGCCCGTGTCGCGCGCCGTGCACAGGAGACAGCGATACACACTATACGAAACTCTCGTGTTGACATTTCCTCCTTTCATACCGAAATACCAATAATTTTGGATTTACTACCTTCTCTGCATCTCAAATATATAGATATAATATAGTCCAGTATCGCCGCGACTAGAAACGGTCTATAATGATAATTTCTTGGACAAATTTTTTTTCTCTCCTTTATCTCTTTTTCTCTTATCAAATTTTACTTTTTCAGAATTTTAATTCAAAATTTAATCGCTAAGAGATGTTAAACATTAAATATTCAAAAAGTTGTAACAGATGCCGACGATTCTCGAACTCTTTCGTAAGGAAACATTCATCCAAATTAATTAAAATACCCACAAACAAATGCTCCGCCTCGGAGCCTTACGTAACACTCGACTAATTACGGCGTAATTATACAATATTTCGCTAGAGAACATACATTTTGCTAAACCGCGATAATATCAGCAATGCGTATAACTTTCCACATCGAGTGAATCAAACCTAAGGCAGTTCGCGAAAGTGTCTGTCGAGCACGCCTGTTCTTCGTTATTTAGTTCCGGGGGAATTTAGTGGACCAAGTGATATTACCAACTCTGGGATTATTTAGAAGCCCGCGGCCGCAAGGTCTCACAAATTCTGGCGCGCAAGGTGCGAGCGTAATATACTGTACTGCATCCTGCTGTGCTGCTGATGGCGTACGTATTTACGGACATATGTTCCGCAGGAATCGACGTGCTCGCCGGATATGACATCTCGATATTCGCACTGTTTCCCCAATTTATATGTACTTCGATTAATATCTATCTCTATCGCAAATTAACGCAAATATTAGTACCAGCTATGTAACATCCCGAATAAAAAATCTCGGCTAAAAATCTGATAAAGTATTCCCGGCTCTCTGCGCGGTATTGCGCGAAAAACGTGCGCGTCGAGAAATTCGAAGAATTTCAACATATTTTCAACAAGCTGGACATGGCAATACGTTTCTGCTGTCCTGCCATTCACCTGTGAATGGCATCGCAGTTATTGCCTCGCACAAAGTCTCTCGTTATATACCTACCCGCTCTTTTTTTTTTCACGGGAAAAAATTTTTTGAATAGACGTACAAAGATTTAATTAAAAATTAATGGCAAAGTTCTTTCACAAAATATGCAATTCATTGTGAATATATTGTGAAACGTAATGCAGCGCGTAATTAAAATGGGGCATTTAATTCAGTACGTGGGGAGCAAACTTTCCTTTCTTGAACTTTGAGAGATACCGCGAGCAAATATATATTCGTAATATTCTCGAGACTATATACCTTGAAAGAAAGATTCATATATCTATACAATATATATATATGTATAATTGTTCCTCAAAGGATATATTGTCTGAGTAGATTGTTTCGTAAGCTTCATTGTTCAATTCAAAGAATGCGCCGTTCAAGTTTTATGTAAACCTTCCAAAACGCTCTCGCACTAAGAAGATTCGTTCTCCGGGAGAAAACTCGAAGAAGTCCGCGCAACGTAACGGCGCACGATGTTATTCCGTCTACTTAGAGTTTTGCAGCGTTTCATGCAAAGCGAATGCAAAACACGCCGCCATCGGTGCACCTGGACAAACTCCGACTAGCAAAAACGAGGTAGAGATCGTCGGCGATGTTTCCGATGGGACGGGATGTTTCGTGAACTAGAAATCTACGTCCGTTCGTCCGTGAGACGATATCGCAGACATATCACTCGCGATTTCTTCTTTCTTCACATCGCTCTCCTTCCCGATCCTTCCCCATGCACGAACTCCCCTTGCAGCAACTCGGGAAATCACCGATGGCAGGAATGAATAGAATATATGGCAGTCACGAAATATCGTGCGCCTTCGATAAAACGCGCCATCAACCGAAAAATATCCTATACCGGTTGTGCCTGCGCTATACTCTTCAGATACCGATACGGAGCCGTAAGGTAGAACAAGGATCCTAAATTCATCCTCATCGTTCCTCAATTTGTCCCGAGAAATCGATTCCGAATCGATCAAAGGAGATTTCGCTGAAATTAAGATCGGCAATTCTGACACGATACGTGAGTCTCGCCGTCTTTGATTCGGAGCAACAAGTGCCAGTGACATGAACGCTAAGGAGTTAAATATATAGAGTGTGTGTCCGTAGAGTATACATTTTTCTTCCTCCCGATCCTCTCTGGTTATCGAAAGATATCAGTCGCGTTCCGTGAACCCGTTCGGGACGCGTTCGAAGGCATTCCGAAATGTAGCGGATCGTGTACGTGTCATACAGTCACGCGCACCGGAAATCCACACAGCAGCACGTGCGCCGTGCCCGTCTTCCTCGCACATTTACCCAGTTCCTCCTCCGGGAGACTTTTGTCGCGACTCGAAGCGGCGGGCCGGAAACGTGACATATCGAAGTCAGTGTTTTATTTTTGTTCTCTTTTCATTTATGCGAGGCAACGTCGCGCGGGTAATACATAGTCGATCGAAAGTTCAACAAACTGTGTATATGTAGAGACGTCGCGTCAATAAACAATTTCGGCGGCTCTGCCACTCTTTCAGTGACAAAACTCACTCTCGCAGAGTTATCGAAACATTCGAGTGTGCGCTTTTTTTTTCTTGTAATGCAAATGAAACACGCGCGATAGTTCGTTAGAGATTGTCCGAAACAATTGATTGCACTTCAGGTTAGCGCGGTACAATCTACTCTCGCCAATTTGGTGCTTTTTTTATTGAGTGTTATTTTATTGAGAAATAGCGGATTAAAAATGCGCATTAGATAATAAATAAAAATATCTCTTCAATAAAATTTTAGTTAAAGTCACTGAATATGTAATAGCATTTTAGGCCGTTTTGATGCATTAAATTTCCCAGAAATTGTACATGTGTTTACGCCGTTACTCGCGTTAAACGTTGACGTTATTCATAATTAGTATAAGTAGCTTTAATTGAGCACGTTTAGAAAAGGCAATTTCGCAAGAGCTTCAGAAAACTTCTATATTAACATTACGTTCATAACGAAAGTATGATACGTAATATCATATTTTTCGTTTAATTTTTAATTTCAATCTCATAATTGATGTTTATTATACATATACATATATCAATTTTTGAGATATACAAGCAAATTTGCTTCGGTTTTACATAAAAAATCAATTTCTGTCTATATAACTATACTATCCACAATGTTTATAATTGATATATATGAACCATATTAATGTATTCATGTATTCCACAATATTCATTGTTAAATGCGCGGTTAACCAGAAACACTGCACATAATGCGCTGTCTCATACATGTTTAACAACATACCCAGAGTTCTTTTTTTAATTCAATCCCTGCGCAATAACTGCGTGTTATCGCGCAAAAAGTCAAGAATATTCTCCACGGCATATAAACATAAAGCGGTCAGTGAATTTGTTGGCCGGCCGCGAAAGATGTGCCTTTTTATCAAGTGTCGTTAAAGCAAATGGGCTTAGTCGTATAAATGCACCGCACGTGATCGAGTTAAAATTTTATGGAAGCTTTCGCGAGCTTCATCCGCGCGAGCGAGCGCGAGTAAAAGGATTATTAACGCGAGTATGGAGAATTGAAGCTCTTTCTGCTCTCGAAAGTTCCTTAACATGCCTCACAGAACTTCGGAGAACATTGTACATTCTCGCAATTTCTAGCTGCAATTTTAAACGATACCTCTCTGTCCCCCTTTTCAACATTTTTTCCAATGGACGTAGGTAAATTATGTAACAATACGAATCTAGCCAGGTTCTTCATTATACTTATTTAAATGATAAAATTTCGCATCGGAGCGAAGAGGTTTAAAAATTCAAACAAACGTTCAAGATTGCCAGAATTTGAGCACGAACTTGGACTTCCGAATTTTTGGGAGAATATCGACTGACGCGAGAAAAATGATGCGCCGGGGTGAGATCTTACAGGTGACAGGTTGACGAAAGCAGGGAGAAATCGCGAAAATGGATCCCGAAAGTATAGATTTCAAAGACATGACATATTGGAGTCACATCGTTCTCCCGTAACTTTTCATTCAACCACATGTCCTGCAATGACAAACTCGTCGATATACCTGTCATATGTGAACGCGTAACGAGTACACCTGCACCTACGTGACTAATCCCGTTTGCTTGTTTGCTTGTTTAATACAGGAAACCTTTCCGAGTTCGTATATTTGTAGAACATGATATATAATTCTTGATACACTAACCAGACTTTTTTTTTAATAAAAAATAAATGTTTCAGATAAAACGTTCTAAGATTATTGAAATATCGATAATTTATGTATAGTTGAAGTTTGGAGCAACCTTATAGCAAATATTAAAAATTTGTCCTAAAAAGGTTTATAAAAAGAAAAAAAAATATATATATAAAACAATAAAATTACCACAAAAAAACAAATTTAAAATTAATAAACAAATAGATAACAAAAAATAAAAGAAGTCATAGAATAAAATTTTCACGAAAACGGTGATTCCTGAGTTTTGTGTCAAATTATTTAAAAAAAAAAACGCTCCAAGAACATTCTAAACTTCAACCAGCTGATAATTTTAATTCTCCACGATCAGTACATTAAAAAAAAACCAAATTAAAAGCAAAAGTAAAAATATAAATCTGCCGATATTTGTCCCGATCTGATTTGAATAATATTATAAGTGGCAATTTTACAACATGACTATCAACAAAAAATATTATATGTCTTCTCATCACAACTTATATTTTATTAATTGACTTTTCCATACAGAGAAAACAGGATTTGCAATTGATTTTAAATATATGTTGCAACTAATACTTAGTTCTCTTTGGGTGGGGTCTTAAACTCCTAATTTCCAGGAGTCTCTCCAATATTCCCTTGAGACAACTCTTACCTCAACTCAATAAAAAACCAATTTACTTGGATGGGTAGTCTATACTCTCCCAATTTCCATTCCCTCCCCCACGGGGGCAAATTGACGATTTGCCCTCCCCGCTGTGACCCGACCAACTCTACGGTTTCTATTGGGGTTGGGTGTTTTTCCTCTCCTTCTGCGCGAGGGCCTATTAGTATCAAACCCCCTACGGCCTCTCAACAAACGACCTCATCAGATACCAACTAACATTTGCCCATTGTCACCCCAATGAGTGTATCGCGATTTTTATATCTTTTTGTTTATCGGTTCTTATCACACTGAAGATAATCTAATGACAGACCGAAATGTACATAAATTATAATAATAGTTTATTAACTTATTCAGCTACAACCAAGAAGTGGACTTGGTTTACAAAATTTTTTAAACATTTACACGAGAATTCACACTACTAACCTATTTTATCATTCATACATTGCACAACTCAACGGCCTATTCTATACTCTCCAACCTTCTTTTTCTCTCTTCTTTTTTTTCCCTAACCTTTCCCTATATAAACTTTCTTCAATACATTTACTTTGGTGGTGTCTAAACTCATCATTCCAGAGTCTCTCCAATCTTCCCTTATCACATTCTTACCTAACTCAATAAACCAATTCTTTGATGTATATATAAATTATAATTTTAATAAACGACACGAATATCCTCCTGTTGTGACTTTGAATCTAGCTTCTTATTGGTTGGTTTTTTCTAATCTTTTGAGCCTATTAATATTAAAAATATGATATTAAAAATATTTTATCAGATAACTAAAATTTGAAATGTCATAATTTTTATTTTTATTAACAATTAAAAGATAAAAAATGTTTTATATTTTATTATTAAAATAAATCTTTTAAAAAAGTGCAGTACAAATATTAGATTTTTCGGTATATAAAAAGCAATGCAAGCCGTGTGCATTTCACACGCAGTAGTACAAAATTTTAGAAAATTTCCATAAAATAAGTATCAAATATGAGTAAATATAAGCATTATTTTTCCACCATAAGATTACTTTTCCACAATACCTTCGGTTTTGTTATCTATATGATGTTTAATGAGCAATAATCACTCGCATGTTGTAATCAATAAAGTATACCAGACGAGTCTTGAAGGTCAATTCCTAGTAATTGTGCGATACAATCTTACGGCTTGACGTCACTCATACGTACGTCTGGCATTCTACGAAATCTCTTTCTTATTCGATAATGTCTTGCAATGCGTCGCAACTATGTAGCACTGCAGAAAATGCATCTCGTCACACAGTAACTTTCTACAATTCGCATCGCCTCTCGATCCTTGCAAACGTTGCTCTCGCAAACTAGCACACTTGTAACCCGGTAAAAGTGCGCTACGTAAAGCGCCTTGGATCTTACAATCTTGCAAGTTAAGCGAAAAAAAATTGTGCCGCATTTATCATCTGCACGTTTACCTTAGGAGATATCGTATAGTAAAGTCATTTGTCGTAAATAATGTAACGAATAAAATAATGTCGCAATGTTGTGTGTTGGAAAAACATACAGACTATACATTGTAAATTCTTGTTCAAATATAACTTTCGGTTGCAGTTTAAATTAATTTTAGTAATCTGTGTGTGCGTGTGTGTAATTATTTTATCTACACATATATATAATTATTTTATTTCAAAATACGCGTAATTAAAATCAGTATGATTATCTTTTTCATGTAGATAAAAAGGAAACGAAGATATCGAATAAATTTTTATTTTTGGAAAAATTCTGAAAGAACGAAATAATTGAATAATTAATTGTATTTTTTATTACCTTTTGTTTTGTAGTTTGAAATATAATATAAATAAAGATAGAATCGCCAAATCAGGGTCAGATCTAATCGACATCGTCGACGTAATCGGGCCTGCAGGTCACAGACGCAATGCAACGTTATTACAGTGCTTGACGCGTTAAATGACCTAACGAGTGCGATGCAGACGAGATACCGAGGTTCATCGTCAGAGTTAAGAACGCATTTCACCGTGCCACCTATCGCATCGCACCGCGAACGTAGTCAAAATGAACGTAGCTTGGAACAATGAAACGACATCCCCCGGGAATAGGTGAAACAGGTGAAACACACGCGGATCGAACGGGTTATCGCAATATTATCAGCGTCTAAAACTCGGCGCGCACTCTTATGACTCCGCGTTGCTGCAATTTCTCCGAACTTCGTTTTCAACAATCGCGCGTTAGTATAATAACGCACGAGAGAATATATAACGCACCTACGTCGTGATAACAATAAGTCCGCGCGCGAGCACCGTAAGGTCGGAAACGTTAACGCCCGCAGCTGTATCGCCTTTCATTATGCAACTCTACCGCGTAGAAATTCCCACGATGGTGGATAACCGTTCCCGACAAGAATGAGATCAAAGATTCATGGAAGCCCGCGATTTTTTCCCCCGAGCACATAAAAATAAATCGAGTAAAAAAGAAAAAGTAAAATTCATCAATGTCTGTACCACACGATTATACCTCAATTCGCGCTAAATGTGGCGGATTTTTAAATTGAGATAAACAAAATTAATGGATCTTTTAGTCGGATTATAGCATTCCGCGCTAAATATACGGAGTACGTATGCGGGCTTACAAATGTAAATACGGTCAACATATACGGTAGATATGGCAGAATATTTACGAACTAATAGCGTCTCATTTTGAATAACTAATGCAAGCAAATAGGGATAACGCTTCATTCGGGTTTTACCTCGGCTACAGTTTAAATGAAATTTTATGAGCGATTTTAGAATGAATGTTGTATCATAATAGACTGAAGTACTAGCATTAGTATTTACGACGAGACTGCTTTGTGCCTATATCTCTCGCTACTAATTTAATTTCAGTTATGACCCGATGTTTACGTGAAAATCCATATATACAGCTTGTAATTCGTTTGTTGGAATATTATCTCATAAAACGAAAATGCAAAACAATTATAATTTCTGGTGAATTCATAGGCTAATTCCCGGAGAGTATGTAACGAAAAAATTCACGGTGCTTAGAGAGCTGATCAAAATTGTCAAGTAGAGAGAATTACTATATGTTAATTTATATTAATAAATACTTAATATTTTGAATAGATAGTCTTTTAAACAAAATCGCAGTGACTAAGTTTCTACGTAAAGAAAAATATTGAAAAGCAAGAACTAGTAATTATATTGGTAATTAGTAATCACTAATATTTTTATTACTAATTATATTATCTTTTTATTTGTGTATTAATTGTCTTAATCGCGTTGCAAGGAAAAATATAATTGGACAAGCAATCACTCGAAAAAGTATATAGCTCTCTTTTAAGAAATAAGTGTCGCGTAACGATATAAACGGTTACTTCTACTTCTACTCAAAGAAATTTCACAGATAATCCCACACTCTCTAGAACGCGAACAGAAGCGAAATCTTCTCTATTACGTAAATGGAATCCATGAACGGAGGCAGAGTAGTTACGCTCTTAATAGATGCGGCTTTAAAAAGCGAGAGCGAGGCTTAATGAGGCGAGTTACGTGTCTATCTTAGGCCTAATGCCTCGCGATATCTCCGCTCGCTCTATGATACAAAGAATACGCCGGGAATAATATTCACAGGAGAATAATATTCTCGCTCTTGTACCCTACATTTGCCTATTACGCCACGCATATAACGTGCTGCGAAAAATTACAATAGACACGGTATGGCATAATTTAATACGTCACGCCTATAAGATCGCGTGTTTGCGGTAACATGCATAACAACGAAAGATGTATAAAAATAGTTGTAGAAAGTTATCGGATATGTATAACAGAAAGAATATGTCGAGTGTGTACGAAATGAACCAAAGAACAAATGTAAAGAGATAACAGACATAATAGTGAAATTTTATCGCGACAATAACCGATATAAATTTCAGTCAACACGCCGCGCGCCGCAATGAAAGCGCTTGTTTAATAAGAATAATTGATATGTGCATTGTACTAAAAATAAATTCAAATATCGTTTTGTTCGAAGTTTCCGGTTAGATAATTCGAACTCGACATCTGATAACGGCATATATTATGTATCAGATATCTCCGTTACATGTCAAAAAAAAAAAATATACCGGAATCAGTACCTCACCATGTTACGCGCATTGAGATTAGCTATAAAATAGCTGAACCGTTAATCGATGAAATTGTCAGTACAACATCAGCGTCTGCTAAACTGCTACAGTTTACATAGAGCGTACATGTTACCATAATTCATACCATAATTATTTTTCTCCACGCAATACACCAGTATTCTATAGTTAAAACACGATAATTAATTCATAAGTAGGATCTTGATGTAACATTGAGGGATTTAAGAATAAAAAGGTTGCAAATAACTCCTTCTGGTTAAAAGCGTTCACAATCGAAATACATTCAGTCTATGGATTAAAAAAAAAGTATCGACGAAAAAAATCCAGCAATTCATTACAACATATAATCCGTCGTAACTAAATTAAATGGCAAATTCTGTTACATTGTTTGTACGCCTCTGACTTAACGAAGTTTAAACCTTTATGCAGCATATAAAACCGAACAAGGGCGCATCGACAACTACCAATAAAACGGAGAGGGTAGTACGCGTTACATCACGGTTGTATATACAATTGTTTTACAGCTCGGCTTTCCACGGCTCTGCGCGATTTATATCTCGCCGTTGGCTTTCGCGCGACTGCTATTTTACCGCGGCTACGTCGCCGGAAGCGGTTCTTTTTACACCGAGAGGCCGGAATAACGTCAGCCCGTTATTCCTGACGAGAAAAACAGCCGTAAACGCGCTATCTTCGATTGCGCGTGCTCTCTTTGCCAGATATTACCGGCACTAATCCGATAGTTATCCGTGAGTTTTGCCAACACACGTAGACTCGCCGATCTCGGAGCATCTCCTCTATTTCCGCGGGGATTTCTTGCGCGCCACTTACAAAATTAGGAATTTGTTATTAGCGTAATAAAATAAATCATTTGCATATATATTAACAGTGAAACAAGTTTCCAAGCCAGAGGAGGCTTGGAAAATTTATTACCGGCACTAATCCGATATCCATCCGCGACTTTTACCAGTCGGTAGACTTATCGACCTCGAGAAATTCTCCACGGGATTTCTGTACCACTTAAAAAATTAGGCAGAAAAAAACGCTATTAAGTAATGCAAGATAAATTATTTTAGTATTAAGACGTGAGATTCTTTCGTACCGGAAAAAATCCGGAAAAAGAAATTCATTCTATCCGCAAGCAATTTCTCGGGATTTCAGAGCTGTGACGACTCCACGATAATCCGAGACACGTGTAACTCCATTTCCTCAGGGAGACTAAAAACCGACGCGATACGATCGTCGTTCGATCGTTTCAGCCGTCGTCGACGCGAGGATTTTACGGGTGCTTGTACACAAGCCCCAACCATCGCCCATCCCTCGCCATTCTCTCACTATTCATTAAATTCTATTACCTCGTGTCTTTTTCACTCCCGTTCCGGCGCAGCATCGGCGCGGCGCGGGCGCAATGCATCTCCGAATCTTATAGCTTTTAGATGAGGTATTTCATTTTACTACTCGGTGGGAAACAAGCAGAAGCAGAGTTTACGGTCCGAACGGGGTAACCCGATGCGAAAGTCGCCGCACGACTGATTGTTGATCTCCTTTCCGTTAACGGTACGCAGATTTTTACGAGGACTCTGCATCGCGACGTGCATCTCGACGTCGTTGGCAGACGAGTAATTACGTTATCAGCGCTGAACTTTATTAGCATGATTCTAATTGGGTCACGATTCTTGACGAGAGAGAGTATACGCGCTACACAGCGAAAATATTGATTGACACAATATCTCAGCGTTCTCTTTACGAAATCTTTCATTTAGATAAAGTAAAAATGTTGAGTACAAGTTACGTCAATGAAGACGTCCAATATAATCTCTTATTGCTCTTAAAAATATATATTATAATTTCGTTCATATTTAATTAATTTCCATATTAAAATTTGTTTTGCGTGATATTTATCCTGAATTTATCTTAAGAATTATCTTTAAAGGTCGACTGCATGCGTGGTAATTAACGATAACATATGGTTATTAAGAAATAATTTCACTATCTGTTATAAACAAACACGTTTTGCGCGAAACGCGGCAAGCTTTCGCCGATACTCTTTTGCACGCACTCTCGTCTCTCATTTATAGTTACATAAAGTACAGTGTCCTTTCGCCTATTTTCCCATCTAGCTATCTCTCTTCGTTCTTTACCTCTTCGCTGTAACGCGTTCCTATTCCACATTCAGGTATATGAGCACGTCGGCTTGTTTGGGCGGGCAGCATACGGTACGCGTGATCGTCGACACGAAGTGTGCAAGCAAATGCCTACCAGCCTACCGCGAATGCACGTGCAACTCGCGGAGATACACGCTGGCGTTACGAGCGTATACGTTTGTGCGTACGGTATGTATACGCGTGTGTGTCTTTTTAAGTGTGTACGTAAGCGCTGATATACGGGAATACGCCGAGCACCGCGTATAAAGACCGTACACATGACCGGCGTTGGACCGTGCGTATGTTGTATGTGGTTACGACTGGTGCACGGCGTGTATGACAGGAGACACCTATATACGGTCGCACATACGTACGGGGTGTATACGGGGTGTACCAAAAATGACGTGTATATGTGTATACATAACAGCCGCGGGGAAAACTATCTGTTTTTTATGTGCGGAAGAATATCTTAGCGTTTCGAGAAAGTTATTAATAATTTTACGTTGGATTACGCGCGCGCGTGTATGTGTGTGTATACATATACATATAATAATTACATATAATATATTTAAAGTCTGTGAGCGATCGTAAAAACAAACTGCGGAAAGTAGACTTCAGAAGCGTAAATAACAAAATTGTATTATTCGTTTAGTTCTAAGTAGATTTTTATACTTGACAACTGCGCAGCATAAGAATTAAGTTAAAAAATATTTAAGGCAGATCGCTAGACTGATTATCATAGTAATCGTATTAGATAATAAACTTGATAGAAAATCATGTTTAACGTTTAGCGCTAAGTCTGTGTCATTCAATCGTGCTGCCCGAAGACATTCACGAACGACGACTTCGGGAGTCTTTCTTTATTCGGTCGCACGCTGCGATCCGTTAGCACATCCTCTGGGTCATCGACCACGCGGCCGCTACGCGTAGGAGATCGCGCACAGGCACAGGTAGCGATGGCCCTCGACCCAATACTCGCTTGCAAATTGTGAAGCATGCACTGCAAGCGATGCTTGTTAGGGTGCCACTGTCTTCAGAAAATTGTATCATTACCGTGCACCTGAATGTACAAGCAATGCACTATATATCACGATATATTATTATGTATTATTTATTATCAGTTCTCTCTCACTATCTCACTCTCTCTCTTTCTCTCTTTCTTGTAACAAAAAATAAAACAAATATTCAAACATAAAGACAATCGCTTTTCAAGTAAAAATGCGAAACAGAAAACATATTTTACATTTTGTATAATTAATCTTGTATCTTTGCTACGAGATTCCCACTTCGAATGTCGTCACAGTATTTTTCACCATCTCTTGTAAAAGTCTATATTCTGATTTCAAGTGAATAAGAAAAAGCTGTAATATATACGCTTTCTTCGAACAAATACGCTTACTTGCTTCGACAAGTACGAGGGAAAGCGGCTGCTACATTTTATTCATACGATGCTATTTTCAACGACACAAATGTTTGACACTAGAAAATAAATGACTATAAGACTGAGATCATTGACATGTACAACGGGAGCCATTAAAAAAGTTCAATGCACGTTTTTTTAAATTATTCGACACGACGCGCGAGAGCATCCACACCATCACTACCCAGCAGCTCGCGTTCGCGAGTATCCTCCGGCGGATCCTGACCTCGCCTCGAGTTCCCGTGTGGTATTCCAACTTGAGATACCCCCTCGAGTAAAGGAGATACTTCCAGTACGAGTGCGTGGCATACGAATCCCACAGGATTCGGCGCGTTATACGAGGTGCTCCGACAAACACCGTGCGTGCAGAAAAATTATTTTTCCACCTCTGCGTCATGCAAAATTACATAGAATGTCACTGAAATACTTGAGCAGACTTTTGGATTGAGTCTTTTGCGTTAAAGCGAAAAAGAACGTTCGTATATAAACGTAATTGTGTTAACTGAACAAAAGTAAAACAATCCACGGAAAAAAGGAATTTGCTACTATAGCAAATCTATTTGTTAATTGTCGCAATATAACAAAAAGTTTTGCTATTATTGCAAAATTAATTAGCTCTCGCAGCAAAAAATGTTAGTTGTCCCTATAGTAGCAAATCCTTTTTTTCCGGGGAGCGATATATTTTAGAGTTATAACATGTATATAAAAAACATTATATTCACGGTAAACTTTTAATCGTTTTTAATATGTATCATTATAAATGATATAATTCAAGTGCAGTGTACATTCTCACGTAAATGTATAATTTACCACATCCATTAACCACATCCATTAAACGTAAAAAAAGCTTTTGTACAGAATTCGGAGCCTGCATCGAAAATCGAAACGTTAACGACCCAAATTAGAGTTTAACAAGTCATGTTCCGCGACTCGTGTTTCTGTGTCGTTCACAAAATTTTTTCAGTAACCATTCATGAATTATTCGACTGATTTGCATAGGTTTTTCGTGGCACCCCGTACATGGCATAATACCGGGAAAAATCCACCGACGTAAAGTTTAGCCGACCGGCCGGCCGTACGATAAATCACTTTCCGGACACTCGTACATCTGTTCCAGTAGTCTCGGATCATATCTATCATATCCAACGCGTTGAAACATCCCCGTGTGCTTCGTTACGAATGCCACGGGTTTCACCCGTGCTCTCTTTTCCCTCGCCGCCATTTTCCGCGAGAATGTAATCGTGTGACGTGATTTTGGTCGATTAACCGCTATGGCTTACAATTAGAGTCGGACTTGATGTCGCAAGAAACTTTCGTGGAAGCAAAAGCGCATTGTTGTCGAGCATATTATTGAATTCGGAGCGCGGACGCGCATTTAACATCGCGATTTAACAGAGCGCATTACGTCCGCAATTTGAATATTGAATTTCAACTTTTAATTCGTCGATACTGTTGCAATTCCTATTAGGAGATCGTCATTTGATAGTCCGAGCACGACGGAATTGCGGAAGAATATGCGCCGAGGTAGTCGGAAGACATGTTACGCACGTACAGAATAAATGCCGCGCGTTTGTATTTCCGTCTACGATAAAGGTGAAGCGACATGCCGGAGTAACGGTTTAAGCTAACGTTGCTCACACAGTATATCGTCGGGGCCCCCAGGATCGTGTCTAGTCCAAAATAGCCACGGCAGTACATTGAACCTCTCTAATCAAACACTAAATTTAGAAACTTCAAGATATTTATTTGGAAACTTAAAGATCAAACATATTTTCTCTTTTAATTGCAAGTGTAAACTTTTAATTGTTTATTCGTTAATCTTCAACTAGAACCTTACTTGAAAGTTCGATATTTGATAATGATCAATATTTTATGACAAAAATATTTCACGAAACTTTCGATTAGGAAAGAAACTTCGAAAAATTAATCGAACATATTGTTAAAAGAAAACATCGCGTGGTCTAAGAAATTCTGTACACCCCTGCTAAAATATATAATTCTCAAGTGTATTTATATATATATATCTCTCTCTCTCCAAGAAACCCAAACTTATCGATATTTCTTCGAGTAGCTTTCTCTGCGAAAAAACGTAACGCGATGTATACTTTCTAAATTTATAAAAATATTAGCTAAATGAATTACGAGATATCTCGCACTCGCATACTAATTCATGCGTTGTGCATTATTTTCACATTAATTCCATTTTAAACGTAGGCTAATATCGATAGAACAGACCTGGAACGCGACCGCGCTTAATTTAATAACGACTATATACGGGCGTGTGAGATTGAATTTATGAAGTCGCAAACTTCCAGTTTTACGTTCTAACGAGATTACAAGTTCGCAACCTTTTCATTCCGGTAGAGCCGAAATGGCGCCTCATATATAAAACGCCCAAGCTGAATTCTTTAATTTGATCGTAATAGAAGACGTGATAATCTCTTTTGCGAAATTCCATCAAATTTCGTTCTCCATTGTTTTATACCTAACATTTACAAAAAATTAAGGAGTGTTGTTTTCGGAGTTCTGGTAAAACGATAACATTTTTCAGAATTGACGGAACGTGATACAGGGAATGGTATCATTTCTTGTGAAATATAGAACTTTTCTTTAACGACACGCTACCGTGGAGATTTATTACTTCAAACTTTGAATTACCTGCATTATTTTTCAAATTTAAGACGTAATGTTTCAGTAAGCTTTTAACTAAGCTTGAAATTAAAATTCTATTAACGTAAAGACCACTTCAAATTGCATGATAACTAATTGCATTATTTATGAGCTTCTTTAATTTGAGGGAAGCCCTTCACTTAGCAGTTGCTCGAAACTGTTAATACTTTGATGTTTCTGCTCGGCGAATTACGGATCAATGTGAAATTCTACAAAAAACATTGTACTCATTTGTTAGATGTAATTACGATGTAATAATTAAAATTGTTTATAATCAAATGTGCATTTATGGTAGATTCAATTAAAGCTGGGATTCAAATTCAAGCAACAGATTTTTTACAGATTAAAAAAAAGTCGGTTTCAATTTATAATGTTAATAAGTTCTAAAGCGTTTCTAAAAGCGCAACAAGGTATCTGTAATAATGATACCCGTTATATATATAGAACGTACTCTCCGCGAGAGATATCTATCACGCGAGCTCGTTTGTAGCCCCCTTCCGTAATCACGACAATCAAGTGCCTATTTCAGCAATACAATCAAAGCGACGTATTGTTTGATTAGTCTGACAAAGATAGGAGATTGATAGACGTCTTAATGGCGCGCAGAATATGGGAGGTCAAATTCATAAGCAGCCCCGAGGCTTGCATTCAAAATAGAACAATCAAAAATTGCAGCAACTTATTTGCATTGACTATAGATGACGGAGTAGATACGTCAATAGAAAATACAAGAAACCTCGTTACAATCGAATCATTCAATCTCATTTCTCGCGACAGAACTTTGCAATTTTGATTTGGAAACCGGTCCTACCTGTTTCGAGCAGATATATAATTTTCCGCGAAGTTTATTTCAGAATAACAAAGAGATCTTTCGCATAAATTAAATTCGCATTAAATTGATGTCGAAAAGTTTTTTATCATCCGTCCGTTAAACGTTTCCCGCATAAAATCTCTGCTATTAGCATAAAATTTTCGACCCACTTCAAAATATTCGGTGATCAGCCGCTGCAAATAGAAAATTAATATTTCGCAATTTCGCAAAGCTTTATCACGGGTGCGCTAATTAGATTTTAATGCTATTTATAATTAACGATCGAGGCCGCATAAAAATTACCAAAATAATGTGACCGGCAATATGGAGCTTTTTCAATATAGCGAATGTTTACCGGCGGCACACATTCAGACCGATTCAATATCGTTGCACTTTGAGTTTCAACTGTTTTAATCGTTCGACCTGTATCCCACCTGTATTTCATTACTTTTTAGTCAGACTCACAATCAGACCCGGTATTGCCATTGTTACGGCCATATTCGATTTCCAACAGCAAGTTAAACATATTGTACTCGTTTCGAATTCATCTTGAAACATATTAGAAACTGCGTAGAATGGAAAAAAGCTTGAAATCTATTCTAACAACGACATATTCTGAAGAAGCATGTTAGCTCTTATGACTTGCCATTCGAAAACACGGTGTTTCGAGCATTTGCAACTCTTTCGCGGCAGACCGGGCGGTCGAAGTTTCCCGACCCGTAGACCCGGGACTTTCGTTCCGAGAACGATTCCGTGTTCGTTCCTGCATGAACACGCGGCCAGGAGATCCCTTCCACGCGGAATAGGACTTTCACCGCGCGGCGTTCGCCAGCGCCTCGATGACGATCGGCCGACCTTGCGTGCCGCGAGTACTGGTATTCAGATTACGCGGAATATACCAGCTCGCTTCAGTATTACAAGTCGATGAAAGATAGATCGGAGATCAAATCAGAGATCCCTCGGTCGCGAAACGCGAGATTGTTTCAATTCGAATGACTCACGTAATGACCGATGCGATGAAGCAAATTCGAAATCGTACAAATATAACGAATATGAAAAAAATACGACGGAAAAATTTAACTTTTCGATTCTTATTTGGTGATAATTATCTATAGTAATCAATTGCACGATTGTAAATAGATGTGACTTTTACATAAATTTCGAGAATTTAAATTGAAACATTTATTTGAAATGCCTGCACTTATGAATATATGTATAAAGTCATCTTGTACTTATACTTACCAATAAGAATTTTCATGTTATTACATTGTCTTTAAATCATTTAAATATCGTCATTGTCTGCTTATTAAAAAAAAGCTATATTATATTCAAAAAAAGCTATATTATATTCAAATTAAGCGGCAGTTCGTATTTGCGAGATTCCTTGAATATATTTATTCGACCAAAACTTGCGTCGTTGCAAGGGAAAAGAGGGAACAGAAAGAGGCAGAGGCAACGCGAAAAGGACGAAATTTCAAGCTCTGTCGTGATATTCGGTTTCAATTAAATCCGAGGATTCGCGCGCTTAATGAAAAATGTGCCGGGAACTTTCCGCTTGAAGCACTCTTCTCCTTCTCAGGGAACGATTATTGCCTCGCGGATGCACCGCGCCGCGCCGGTGCATCTCTCTCGGAAAGCCGTCGTTTTCTAAGGCTTTATAAAACGATATGCTCACGTTCCCTCAGAACTCAATGGCGACGGATGAATATCGAAAGCAAATCCGCTCGCTCACTCGCCCGCACGTTTTCTATAACGTGCGATCCCGCTTCTGACTTTGTTTCGTTTTTAATTCGCGGGTAACTTTCACACGTTCGCAGAGGACGCAACTGTTATGCCAGACACGCTCGCGTGAAAAAGGAATAACCCAGCAACAACGTTCGCAGGCCTATGGTGTAATTTCTTAACCCGTCCCGCATCCTGGTAATTTTACGCGCGGAGTTCCGTGCCATTCTCTTCCGTATGAAAGAAAGATGGCAGGAACCAAAGTGTAGCAAGAAATCGTGTCCGTTTAAATTGATAGAGATTGCTGCACTTAATAAAAATTATTAAAAACCTACAAGCATCACGTAATTTTAGTATTTAGTACATTTAGAACTACTTCCTTGGAATTATTCGCGAAAGAATAGAGAAAATAAATCTCCCGGATACACAGGAATAATCGATGAAGGATTGCTTCGCAAAGTTGATTAAAAGCCGTTTTCGTCGAAACGACTAAAATCACACGGCGCAAGATCGATTTTTCAAGTACGAAGTTTTTGTAGGACGCTCGCAAGGAGTATTCACAAAACACCGCGGAGCACCAAGAGTAAAAAAAAAATACACAGCGATATATCGTCGATTTAGCGTGTTTGTCTCGCGGAGTGGTCGAGGGTCGCGCTTGCTCAAGGGTCGAAAAATCGGTCCGGCACCGGCGACGGGGCGCCGTTTACGCGTGTTTTAAAATCAATGGGTGGTAAACGAGGACGCGATCGGCAAACAATACGCCCCGGCACGGAATATTGCGCCGGGCCGCGCCGCGCCGCTGCAATAACTCTGTATAACTTTGCTTTTACCTCGGCGAGAGCATACCGCCGAAATACGGCCGGGTAAATATTTGGATATGCTTCTCCTTCGTATATAAAATATAAAATCCGCGAATGCGCAAAAAAACAACCGAGCGATATACGCGTTCTCGTGTTATTTTATCTAATTATTATTGCGCGCGCGCGCGACGAGGTAATCGCTGATTGTTTATTTCCATTAAAATGCGACGGTAACTTTTAAAGCGCTAAACGAGTTTACATCACGGGGAATATTTCGTTTTTCATCGTGTATACACGCCCTCGAATAAAGTAGAAAAAAACCTCTCTGAAATTTACTTTAATAACGCTCGTCTTGTACCTGTATAAGCACCGTGAAAAATCTTGCTGCTTTTTTAGCGATCGTGGAAACTTTTACAAAACCGACGTAAATTGAAACAATTATGCAAATCATTAGACACGGCGAAGAACGAAGCAGTAATTATGAGAACGAGGATACCTTATACCGCTTCTCGTTATATTATTTCAAGGGTTAACGCGCACGATGCTCTCCAAACGGCAGCATATACACGGTGTTGCACCGGGAGAGACCGCACGGCGATCTCGGTTCATTATCGCGACTGCTCGCGAGGCGAACTTAGACCGCGAGTTCCCGTAATTGCTCCCAGCGAAGTGTTACATCCGCGTGCGCGCGAAAACAAGCCCGAATTGAGTAAGGCGTTCGTGACCGGCGAAAGTTTGCATTAACGATATTACAGCGCCCCGTGGTGTGCCTGTGTAAATAGGATTCTGTCGAGTGGTGCGCATTTTCAAAAGATGGTCTTTCACAAGATTAGACTGCACGGTTTTAGTTTGGATAAGACTCGGCCGCGGCGCCGCAAAAAGGAAAATTGCTCGCGTAATATCACAGCAGCGAGATCTTTTGAATTTGCCAGTGATAAAACTGGCGATGGAAAAAAAATTCCGATAAAACGAGCCATTACGGATAAAAATAATTATAAAATGTACGGCGTTACGCTATAATTATATTATGCTGCTCGTAAAAAAATTTATATCGTTAAAACTAAAATAGGATATCGGATTTATGATATTCGCGCTAGTAGCATTCCAGATATTATTTAACAATCATTGTTAACGCTTAAAGGTTATTCGAATGTATATCAATTATTTATTATTTTACGTATGGGAACACTCGAATAGGGAAATTGTATTTTTTTTTTTTCATGTAGCTCAGCTTTGTGTCGGTGAAATTCATTTATACATATATGCAATATTTTACAGTTGGATGTTTCCTCTTTTTTCAGTTCACAAAATTAAATGGTATATAAATATTAATATGTAGGTTATACGAATCGGAAACCGGTGGCACACAATGAGGAAGATTAATTAACACGGATGTAAATAGCACGGTTCAGTGCAAAACCCACTGCATTTGACAGACTAGAAAGATATCTAAAAATTTTAATATGTAGCCGCTTCTCTACAGCGAAATTAAACTTATTATTATTATAGTAGAATATCTGACAAGTTTGACATAAATTTCCTCAATTCCGAGAATCGAGAAGTCATTATTCATTTAATTTTTCATTATTAAACATTTTTAGAACTAATGTCAAACTGAAATCTCTATTTAATAAAGCAAAATCCATTTGATGAAACTAAATAAAGGAAAAATCTTTATCTATTTAAATCTGTAAAATATAGCTCACTGAGAGAAAAACCCCATTTTCAACGGTTAATAATTCGCAAGCTATTAATTTCAATACTTTGATATTATAGAAGCTTTCGATACTATATTTTATGACTTAAAATTCAATACTACATTTTACGACTTAAAATAAATCTGTAATTTATATCCGCCAAAAATATCCGCCTTTATAAGTCATTCTATTTTAGCTCAGTTTTGTACACAAAAACGCGGAAAAGGTATATTCTCAAAATGATATTTGAATCTATAAAAAAGTATATAATTTTGAGATATTTTAAGCAAAATGCTAATTCAGACACTTTTTCGAGAAAGAGGAAGGAACGATTTCTTACACCTATTATCATTATCATGATGTTATAGAGTGTAATTGCATTGATCGAGCATGCAAACGTATTTTCTTTCATACCAAGGTAATCACAAAAGTGAAAGAGGAAGCAAATTTGAAATTAATAGTTTAGCTACCCCGCCCCCTTTTTTTCTTTCACATTCCCTTCGTATCCTCTATCTACATCTCTCTGATGTAGATCCGTTTGGGTTGCTTTTTCCACTATTCTCTTTCACTCTCAAGAACCAAACCCGGCTTTTCTAATTCTAATGCAAAAAATGTAAGGGCGCGCGGCTAAAACAGATAGACCACACGTTCGGGTCACGTTCAGCGTGCATCGCATGTGAAACGCGGCCGCTACATATACGCGAAAAGGCGAAGGGACTCACCGAGCGGCGACGGCTCGTTCCGCGTGTCTGCCCGTCATCCTCGAAGAATCCTAGGCCGGTCGTGCTGCGTGGGAAGACTCACGGCGGCGAGCAGATTACTCCATGCCAGGTGCCCGTGCGGCGCGGCGACGGCGACGGCGACGCGCACACCAGCCTTCGAAGAAGCAGAAGAGGAGACGTTTCTCTCTCGAGCGGGCTCCGTTCGAGCGGGACGGAACGAAACGTGCCCGCCGTTTCGCACGCGAAACCCCAATTTTATTCCGAGCGTCACGTCGCGACTCCGCGACGTCCGAGCGCGACGAATCTCGTTCGAGCGGTCGGAAGTTAGCCGCGGCCGCGCGCGCGCGAAGTTCACGGAATTCAAATCCAAACTCGCTCGCCTCGCAAACGCGACGTCGCGTCTCGCGTCTTTCTCCTTCTTTCGCCTTCTTTCTTGCTTTCTTCGCGTAAAATATCTATCAATTCGTTTGTCTGTTTCTCCAACCGTGTCTCTAATCTAGATGAAATAAGCGCAATTTGTATATGTTATAGACACGCGCCCGAAGGTTATGCGGCGCTCGATTAAGGAACCGAAGAAATTACGCTTTGATCGAGTTCCTTGCTTTCGATTATATTCGTAAAAGATCGAGTCAATTAAGCGAATAAGACTCGGTGTACTTTGATTTACTCAACTTCGTTACTTGCAAAGGTAGGCGTTTGCAATTACCTACCCTCCATTTGCCCGGACGCGACCATAATTGCACGCATACGCGTTCGTTAATCTTTACCGGCTCGGAGTAATTAATAATTAATCATTCGAGTTTGTAGGCGTAATTGGTTGGAATTTAATTGACTACACGGATAAACTGATTCGTTAGACATCAAAGTAACTTTAGTAACTAAAATAACGAATATCAAATATTACCCCCAAGTTATTTTCGGAAAAATATGAAAATGAATATCGTTTGATACGAAAAGCAGATTTCGCCACGACGTAGCGTAAAATATTTATCGATCGAATCCGATAAAGAGAAAGAGCTTCATCGATGACATTCTGCAACTTTTCGCGTTCGCTAAATTCAATAAATGTTGTTTAATGTCCTTTCCAATTGTGATAATAAATGATTACGTCATAACATAGTCAACAAAAGAATTCTTTTAACATTTACACTGTTAGATTGAAAAAATTAAGTTGAAAACGATAATGTATCAGAAATAACTGCCCTTACTGTCAAATAATACCCCAAACTATATTTCTCTCTCATTTACTTTCCGACGAATGTCCTCGTCGCAGATTAAAAAATAATTCACGATGTTAGAGAGATATTGAATAATTATAAAATCAATTAGATATTAATTATATAATATAAAAATATGTAATAGGTACAATTTGAATTATATTTTTCAGCTTTTCACGTTCATCAATCTCAAGCATCAAGCGTCCACATCGATATTCGTGCATCCTCAATGTAAGCATGGGGAAATGAAAAGAATTACCTGATATAAGGACTATTCGAAAATTGTTACAACGCGCCTTCAAGCGAGCGAATCACCTGAACAACGTCACGCAAACGAAGACCGGCTGGGGAGCGGATGATTTTGTTCGCCCTGTCCGAAACAACACGGAACGACGCGACGTCGAGCGAAGCGAGCGGGAAAGGAAAGGAGAGACGGCTCCGCGCTCTTTCCTTGAACTCTCGGATGCGAATTCCGCACGCGGCTGGCAGGCTGGCACTGATCGCGAGCAGGAGAGGATCGCCGGCAGGAAAACCGATCACGAACTCGCGCGCGCATTCAATTCAGATGCAGATGACGACGTGCGTACCGGCGTCAACTTCACGCGACAGCAAGGTAGATAGGATGGACGCGGCAACCTTCAGGGCGGTGCGCGTTTTTAAAACAAGTAGCAACAAGACGCACGCACGCGCGCGCGCACGCATGCACGCACCTTTCTCGATCTCTCTCTATGAAATATGGAAGGACACGCGTCCTGCCGGGAGATACACACTCTCGCTCCTATCCCACGCGACCTGTCACCGCGAGCCGAGTGCGCGCCCGGATCGCGGGGGCAGCGAAGGTACGCGTCTGCCTGCGCGCGTGTGCGTGCGCGCGTGTGCGCGCGTGTCGCAGCCGGCCCTTACCGAAGGACTTGCTGCTCCCCGGTGCGACGACGGCGTAATTCCCGGAGCGACCCCGACGACAAGCACGATCGCGAGCGTGTGTACGCTGCTCCAAGCCCCGCTCGGGCGACCGACCGACCGAACGAACGACCGACCGACCAACCCGACCGTACCCGTGAAAGGCGACTGCGACTTCACTACTCCAAGCGCTGCACCGTCGCGGGAGTGGGGGGCAGCTCCGAAAACCCTCGCTCCGTTTCGCTCGCGCTCGCCAATGGCGCGGGCACTCCTTCCCCTCTGGCCTCCCGCAGCTATCACGCCCGGCGACCAGCTCGACGACAGTCGTCGGGGGGGGGGGGGGGGAGTGTGTTAGCTTCGCGCGTCGCTCGCCGGACGGCGCCACCGCACGGGCGCGCCGCGCGCCAAGCTTGCACAGGATTCAGGGCCGTCGTTGTTACTCCGCAACGCAGGCATCTAAGTATGCACCTACATAATTTCGATATCCGGACAATACCTGATGCCATCATGACGGAGTGAAATCGAAGCTTATTTATAAACTCGATGTACATATCCCACACAAAAGAATCACCTACCTTATCTCTCTCCATTATTTTTTTATTTTGAGATAGGTGTATAAATACTCGCGATAAAAAAAGCATGCAATCTTTTTTTTCTTTTGACGAGTTCGGTCTTTCAACGATTTAATATTGCTTGTGAAAATATAAGTATAGCTTCCTTTCCTAAAGAATAGGATACGAATTTTTTTCTAATTAAAGATCTTGTATAAAGTATCATAGTAATTTATGATTTATATATATGTGCAGAGTTTAATAAAATTTATCTTTTATTATGAAAATGAACGTTTTACATATGGTGCGAAACCGTGTACGTACAATAAAAATTATGCTAAATCGTAGGATTAACTAACTGACAAATATTATTAAAATAAGAAAGAAAAATGTTTAGAGCGGAAATGAAAATCGGCACGTTCTTACATGTGCAAATAAATCTTCGGATTATTCGGTCGAATCGTTACTACATCATTTCAGATTATTTTACAAGAAACGAATTCAGCCTTCGTTATTATTAAGATCGCAATATCTAGAAAATTTTGTTAATAAAACTGAACATTCCACAATCTGGTTCTTGAAATAAAAGGCTCATTTAATTTCAGAAGCTCACAAAACTCAATATTCACGTATATGTTACACGAGTTTTATGTATGCAATTAAAAAACACTATGTACAATCGAGTCACAAAGTTAAACTTTCAAACTTTGAAATCGTTGCTATTTATTATCGGAACCCTATGTAATAATCATCGTGATTCTAACAGGAGGAAAGCGCAAGAAACTTGTAAACTGGTGAACGTGCAACGAGAGACGATTTAATATCTAAGTAGCAGATCAAAACTTTAGTATGTACTTTTATACGAATTTGGCCAAGTGGAGTTATTTGATTCCAAAACTATATTGGAAATTATGCGTATAAATGTCCGCTATTTCTTCTCCTTCTCTTTTGTCGTGATGAATTCGACGTAAAACTTTACTGTTTATAATCCATGTATTATATAATTCCACTGACATAATTGTATATATGTAATAAATCTAAACACACTAAAATTCATCTGAAATAAATAACTGAACTGCACAATTCATGTGTATTCATGTGTGCGAGATTGTGAAATGAGAGCGTTACTACTTGGGAGCAAAAAACCTCCTTCAGTGGCACATAACGCGAGTCAAAGACGAAAATGAGATAAAATTAACGATGGCGGTTTGATAAAGTAATCGAGTTTCGTTCATAATGGTAAATAATTAAACGTGGTAATTAAACAGGCTTTCACACGTCCTCTGATGTTACTGCAATGTTCAAAAATTGCAAACTGTACCAAAGACTGCCATCATCTCGAGCCATGCTACAACGCATCGCTCGCAACACACACAAAAAATTTCCTACACTCGGCCTAGAATCCTCTCTCTTTCTCTCTCCCTGTCTTGTCCGTTTGTCAATTGTCAATGAACATTTGTCTTTTCTTTAACTCTCATTTTCTTTATCTATATTAAATTATATCTCAATATACTGTTTTATTTATTATCTATATATATATATATATCTATGTATATATCACGCCAGTCTCGCCATCGATTTAGTAACCTAGGTACACTTTGTTGCAACAAGCACTGGACCAACTCCTCCTCCCGTTTGCCCACGAATCTTGAAATGTTCAATGTCAATTATCGCTAAATTATGCTGGCTTCTGCGAACCCTTCTTGCCGATAAGTGATTTGTGGATATGTGGAATAACACCTGCAATCAAACAATGACATATATGTATAATTTCTTTCTCGTATTCTCATTGGTATAAGTTGTACAAAAAGAAAATATCACATTAGCGATAAACTCTATGTACAGAAACTCTGAATATACTGCTACGTACAAAATTCATTCCAAAAAAATGATAATTTTCAACATTATAAACTGTTTAGAATGATTAAATTGTACTAATGATGTATAATTATATTAATTGCATTTATTGATTATTATTGCAATTATTAATGTATAATTATATTAATTCTAAATTGTATTAATGATGTATAATTATACAAGTTATAAAAAATTTATGAAAAGAAACGTACCTCCTCCTGCAATTGTTGCCTTAATGAGACTATCTAATTCTTCGTCACCACGTATAGCGAGTTGCAAATGTCTAGGTGTAATACGTTTGACTTTCAGATCCTTCGATGCATTTCCCGCCAACTCCAATACCTGAGCAAAAAGAGAGCACAATCGTTTAATGAACCATTTGAAACACAATAAAGTACATCGGTAATAATTTCATAATTACACAAATAACGGAAGTAATAAGCTATATAAAAGTAATTATTCGTCAATTGAGAAATTTCTTGCTATTTTAATTTCAATAAATATACAGGGTAACCCATTTTTAATTTTTCTTTAAAATGTATTGTTCAAGAAATATTTGAGATGGGCACTTAAAATGGATCACCCTGTATATCGTCTTTAATATATTTAATCAATTTAAAACGCATTTAAAACTCAAAAATAAAAGCGGGAAAGACAACCATGTTTTTAGAAACTGAGACGCTATCGTATTCGCCGGGATTATAATGACTGTTCTCTGCCTGTATTTTAATTCTTTCTCCCTCTCTCCACCTCTATTCGATGTCCGCTCTTTCTTTGTGTTCCTCTTCCTGAGTTTGCATTGATGAGAACATTATTTGATATCAATATTTAATTATTTAATTATGTATTTACATTGTAAGCAATGTACACTGGCGCCGTTAGCTATAAACTCGAGGGAAAGCTTTAGAAACTAAAAAAAAAAAAAAACACACAAGAAACAACATAAATAAGAAATAAAAAGAGTGCAGTTTAAAGTTCAACTTATTAGGGTTTTCAGGTTACACGTGTAAACATTATTTTAATTTATTCGAAATTATCATATAGGTATTTGCATCTATTGGGAGGCACTCGTCCCCCTTGTCCACCTAACGGCGCTTGTGCAATGTAATTGTGCTGTTAGTCCAAATTTATGTCAAATTGTATCGTTTTTAACTGTAAGTATAATGATAGTTAAATTATAGTTAAATTATAATTCAACGATTAAAGATTAACGACATTTCCCCTGATGATTCTTTACAAACGCACTAGTATTAACTAAGTATTAACAATGAGAAAAGCATTGCGATACATTAATGTTTCCCTTAATTAACTTCGATCCTATCCTCACAAATGATCTCGTCTATTTCGTCGTTATCATTTGTAATATTTACTATTCTTTCTACGTATTTTTAGCTTGAATCATTCTTATCTATCTATAGATAATTATAGATATTTATAGATATTTATAAATCTCCTTTCGTCTTAAATATTCTGACAACATTCGACAATTGTCGAATTATTGTTTGCATGAAATTCTCGATCTTGCGAGGTATTACTCCGAACTTAGCGGAGTCGCGATTTCGGTCTCGGTTACAATATCAGTTACAATCTCTCGTATTCTCTCTTTCGCTCGCGCTCGCTCTCTCTCTCCCTCTCACACATACACATATATGCTCACTTACCTCGGCCGTAAGGTATTCCAAAATGGCCGCGCTGTACACCGCCGCAGTAGCGCCTACCCGACCATGACTCGTGGTTCTATTTTTCAAATGCCTGTGAATTCTGCCTACGGGGAACTGCAATGAATCGGTCGCATTAGCCCGCGTTTTCTTTGACCCCGGGAACGCGAATTTCGACGAGGTTGACGAGAGTGCTGCGAGCCTCGTGGCTCAACACCCGGTATATGTTCCTTACGCGTTGAAAGACACTGACGTCACTGTTACGCAGAAATGTATGTAATACGTGTGTAGTGATATAAAAAGCTCTCTCTCTCTCTCTCTCTCTCTCGGTCCCGCACTTGGACTTTAGGTTTCAGAGCGAAAAAGGGAACGACCGTTCGACCACCACATAGTTATGGTAAAACTTAATAAACATCATTACCGACATCTCTCCCTTCTCCACTTCTCGCGTACGTTGTCAAAAATATATACATGAGGTACACTCGACTTTTGAAACGAGACCGAATATTGTGTCTAATTCGGACGCCCTAAGTTGCGCCGCAAAATTTTATTTTGCTACTTATTACATTATTATATCAAAGATGATATCCCTGGTGTGAAGATATAAAAGGAAATATTTAAAAAAATTAATACTAAGTTTGTACCTTTAAATTTATACTTTTTTTATGCCTAGATTTATTTATGCTGAAATATTGTTAAACAATATTGCTCAAACTTGCAGGGATTTCCGAAAGAGAATATAACTTTACTAGGCAAGACGCGAGAGAGAAATATATAAGAATGCACAAAGAATGTTTTCTCCCAAAAATAAAAAAAAACAAGTGAAATAAGTAAAACGTTATAAGTAAAGAATAACGTTATAATTATATCGTTTATCACCAAACGATAAATCTGATAAAAATAATCAGTGGAAAAACTAAACGTCGTTATTAAGTAAAACATTTTGGACAAAAAACGTTTAAAATATAAATTAGATAGAAATGATAGAAAAATTTACGTAAAGCTCATTAATTTGTAAGCTCCGAACTTTCAAAATTTTCTGTTTTTGTTCGGGAGATTTCGAGTCAAGACACGAAGTACGAGCAACTTGCGATACGTGAGTTATATTTGGAAATGCGTTCAAGAGTTAATAATTATTTTAAACAGTTCCTGGTAAAGCAGATAATCGCTTGTCACGTGTTAAGAAACACCCTGTATATACCTAGCGAATGAAGACGGATAAAACTACGTAAATGACGTTTGATCTGAACGTAGCGCTCATAGCGCCAATAATGTTCTCGGCGGATTCAATGCGTTTCAGGGGCGATTTCTCCACGGGCGCGTGAGGCTCCACAAACAAAATTTACTCCAAAAGTTATATACTAATAAAAAAAAAAAATAATTGAAAATACTAAACAAAGTGTCAAAATTAAAAATTAATGTATTACGTTCAAATCACTTGTTACTTTCAAATCCTCACAAATATGACAGTCTTAAATCTATAGTTTATTGCTCGCTGAAAATTCATATCACTTGAAGATCGTGTATCTTACAACCTTTGACACAAGCAGAATCGATATCGGTGATCATGACAATAAGTAGTAACTGACTGGCGATGAAACTAACGCGATATTAGTCGGCAAGGTATACATTAGTTTATAATTTATATGTTATTTTGCAATATGCGTTACATTTGCGTTATAATTAGTATAACGGAATGACACGAACGGAAATTAATTTAGTACTCCAAATTTCGATGTATCAATAACGATATCGATTACTCGTGCTAATAATTGCAAAATTCCGAAATTTTTCTTCGCGCCTGGGGAGTCAATCCGCCACTGAGGACACGTCTAGTGACTTCTGCCGGAACCTCTGCGCCAGTAACGGCCGAACGTTTTCCGGACGGAGTCGGCTCGCGTCTACTATCCGTCCGCGTGACATCCGGCCGCCGCCGTCGGTCACGGCGGCGTCGGTAGCTTCTCTCTCTCAGCCGAGGCTGAATATCGAGCGATAACGCGACGGCACGGATTTCCGCGACGCGTCCCGCAACGCGGCCGGGACGAGCTCCGGGTTCCTCCTCCGCGGCGGCGTCTCGTCGCCGGGAAGTCGCGTTCGTTCGTTCTCGCCCGGAACACGTCCCGGGCACATTCCGCCTCGTCATTTCGGCATTCCGCGTCGTTCCGCTGCAGGGAACGCTATTTCTTTCTCTCTCTCTGTCTCTCCCCTCCTTCACGAGAGCGAGAGAAAGAGAAAGAGAGAGGAAAATTCCCGCTCTTCTCTCGACTCTGTTCGCGGAACCCGCGCGAATATCAGACCTCGTCCCGTTCTCATGCTACGAATATCGAGCGGGACGATTTGGCTCGCTCTTTCTCTCCGTCTCTCTCTCTCTTTCTTGCACGCGCTCTCGCTCTCTCCTCCCCGCCGCTCCTCTATCTATATATCTATCTCTCTCTCTCTCTCGCACTCCCGTCGCCTCTCCAGCTTTTGGCACGAAGTTTCGTCATCCGACGCACGCCCCGAGACGCGTTTGAGAACCTCGCTCTAGAGCGTATCCCGTCCGCTGCTCTAAAATTCTCGCTCGAAGATTCTCCCATGCCGATCGCGTAAGTGGCTGATCCCCCTCTCCCCTACCCCGCCCCTCGCTCTCTCTGAAGCGCGGTCGATATTGTTGCACAATAATTTTGTCACCGCTGATACCGGGCTCGCGATCGACACGTCGAAACGTCGCTTTTCCAGAGGGAGACTGGGGCTGCCATAACAACGAGAATTTTGTGTACCCGTCGGGTTGTCGGGAAAATTTAAAACCGCACCTAGAGTCGAGAAACCTTGCGGATCCGCGCACATTTGTCACAGAACGCAGCTTCGGCGTTTATCGGACACCCGCGTTTTTTTTATTTTTTTATTTTTATTGCAATCGTTTATTTAACTCGGAGATAAGATTAACGATTTAACGAACAATTCGTCCACCCAATTGGCTGGAACTTTTATTTTCACAAGAAGCACCATTCGACGAGTCGTAAGCAGCCGGGTAATATCCGGCTATCGATCGAGACTTGTTGAATACTTGTTTAATTTTTGCGCGATCTGTACGCAATCCAAAGTACGACAAAAGTATAATTCGCCTCGCGAGTTCCCGCCGCCGGCGAAGCGTCGTCGTCGTCTCGCGGAGCGAGAGGCACGGCTGTATAATCTTTATCCGAAAACGCGCGATATATCGGAAGCAATCTTATTTGCCAAATGTTACTGGGCGACGAAATTATCGCGCCGGAATATCGAGCGGTGGCGTATCTGCCTGCCCACCGCGTCGTCCGTCGTCGTTTGCGTTGCCGCTAAATCGGCTAAATGTAGCCCACGTACATACGTCGCGTCGGTCTCCTTGTAAACAAAGGAGACCCGATCTCGCATTCAACGTTAAACACGGATACGGGGCTTCTGCTCATCGGCGTGACACCCGGGACGGTTCAGTTAAATATTTAAACGAAAGACCGCGTGATCTCCGGTGTCACAATTAAGAATTCTAATCGCGATCGTGGAAACGCGACGTCGCCGTCGATAACGTATCGAATACGGGCTAGGAACTTTTTAAATAAATAACGTATAACCGGCACTGGCTTGATCTCGCGGTCACGTTATTTTTATTCACTTCTGTTTTTTTCGTCGATACTCGAAACGTTTAAAAAGATTGTTTAATTTAAAAAGCACCGCCGCGGTGCTTCCATTTTAATCCACTTGAACGGTGAAAATAAGACACTGTTTAATTATCGACTTATTTAATAGTTTACAGTAATAACAAATCAAAGCATATATTTGGACCTGTAGAGATGTTTCGAAAAAAAAAAAAAAAAATGTTCTCGCTGGACATCCCGTTTATTTCCGTCGCGCATTACGCAACATCGGTTTTGTTGGACGGAATTTTGTTACACGGATCGTCAAATTGCGTTAGCGAAAATTGCATACCGCGTCGAGTGGGATGTATTCCACGCGCGCTGTCACAGGCAGATAAAATTTACTCCGAGCGATGATCTCTCTCGAAAACGACGCCCTTTGCGTTAATTAGTTATCCGATACGGACTATTATAAAACGAATGACGCGTCGCGATCGAGGAGAACGAGTCCGCGTTTCGAATTTGCGATTCTCGCGCCCCGTCGTCGGTTCGATCGACCGTTCCGATGCGGAATCGTACCCCGCGTCCTTAGGGCCAATTTCACCAACCACAGTTAGCTTAACCGACGGTTAAAGTTAGCAGGATTGACCAATAGAAATAAATCCACCCTGCTTTCTATTGGTCAATCCTGCTAACTTTAACCGTCGGTTAAGCTAACTGTGGTTGGTGAAATTGGCCCTTAGGGGCACGACAAGGAGATAGAGATAGAGAGAGAGAGAGAGGGGGGGGCTAAGTCGACGGATAAAACGCGATTACACGCGCGCGATCGATGGATATTCGCTGTCGCGACGAACGTAAATACGATTAAAAAAAAAAACAAGCCGGCCGCCGCTCGGGCGAGTACCGATGACAATCGTTGGTCGCGGCGATCGCCCGGGGAGAACGGAAAACAACAAACGGCGAGAGCCGCGGGCGCGGGCCACGAACGGAAACGACGCCTTCGGCCGGCGTTGGTCAGTTACGACGCTCGTCCGCGCGGAAATCCCGAGTTCCGCAGCGAAAACCGATCGGAAGATTTACGGGCGGATCGCCGAGGTCGCCGCGCGGGGTCGAATAATCGCGTCGAAACGATCTATTCCCGGGCGGCGGAGGGAAAAGGGCGAGAGAGAAAGAGAGCCGATCGGTCGGTCGGCCGCGTTTGAAAACGGTCCGCGGACCGCACGCGAGCAATTCGAAAAGTAAACCGTTCCGCACGGCCGTTTCTCGAAGGTTCGGCGCGGCGCGGGTAGACCGAGAAACGGGGCACCGCGTCGCGTCCGCGCGGCGCGTCCGGTCGGCCGGGGAGCCGCCGAAAACCCGCTTCGCCCCGAGAGTCGGCCGGGCTTTTCGCGCCAACCATGATGATTTAACCTGCAAAGTCGTCGCGGCGACGAAGCGCACGGGGAGGAAGAAACGCGGACGCGGTGCCGGGACGTGTTGTGTATGCCGTGCCGCACCGGGGGAAATCCGCGTGCTCCGTTCGCCAATCGATCCCCCGCCGCGACGGGTGTTACGTTAGCCTTCGTCGTTGGACGTCGGCGCGACTCACCTGCAGGCCGGCCCTAGCCGAACGCGAGACTGCCTTCGCCTTCGCCTTGCCGGAGTCCTTGCCCGCCTTACCGCCAGCCTGTTTCGGACACGAAAATCACGGTTAATTCACGAGATCCAGCCGCGAAACTCCGTCAGGGGACGGAGGAGGGTCCGCGGCGCGCGGGGGCACCGCGAGCCGCCGCGGATGGCCGTCGTGCGCGTCAAAAACTCGCGGATACTCACCATTGCGCGACGTGGATATTCGGCACTTCACACAGCACGAAAGACTTACGAGCAGCCACGAACGACGCCGTCTTCTAAACGCGACGAGCCCGCCAAATGCGCTTGGCGCTGCGGGCGCCTCCCGCGGTCGTGCCACGTGACCGCGCGTCAGCTAATAGGAGCGAGGCTGCGGCCGAGCGGGGCGCCGCCTGGCGGCGAACTCGCCGAGTTATCGCTCGAGCGATAAACGGCTCTCGCACCGCACAGGCTCTCGCTGGCTCTCGGCTCTCGGGGCTCTCGTCTCGGGTGGCCCGTGCGCACCATGCGTATGCGCCAACGATTCTCGCTCGCCTCGGCCTGCCTAGTGCCTGGTCGTACGTCCGTCGTTCCCTCGACGGACCACGCTCGGGTCGTATGAATAAAAATGAAGTAAACAGAGGCGAAAGAACGCGCGGCGCGTTCGCTATACCTCGCTCGCGCGGGTATCTCGCTATAAAAAAACCGAGCAAATACCTTAATCGTATTTAACCGACGATCTATTATCTTAACTTAAATATTACAATGATGAGTTATTGTAGCTATAAATATCGTCGGGTGTTGCCAAGCATATGGTATACGTCGCACGAAATACATTAAAATTTAGTTATCGATTTTATTTTCTTTGTGTATGTCAGTTATGTTTTTCTCTCACAATGTATAAAACTCGTTTCTGATTTTTATGAACGATATATAGAAAGAATTAAATGAGCAGAGTAATGTTTATGTAATGATTATGAAGAAATGTTTTATACATTAATGTTTGAATTATCGATTATAAACACAGATGTGTATATCAGATGGGATTACATCATAAACAATCTGTTCTTCACATCAATAGTATCGCGTAACGATTGTGTTATCAACAACGATAGTTCGATTATTCTCGTGGTACACGATATATGTTTGTGAAACGGTATCAGTGAAATGTTATCGATAATAATTAATAAGAGTATCGTGCAATAGCATACATTAATTTAAAATCAATAATTTTCGTTAATTGAAGGCACATTTTTACATTTTGGGGACATGAATGGACTCGTGAATGTAAAATAATAAACGACTGTTGTAAAACATTCCGTAATACATTTAATTAAATTTAAACAGATGTGTCTCTGGCGACAAAAAGAAAATAATAAAAGAGCATTATATGAATTTGAGGTAATGTCAAAGAAATGTGATATCACGTGAAAAAAAGCTTGACGAACAGTATTACATCTCTTTATTGACGAAAAAAGGCAGTGATTTCATACAAAAAGTATCGCATATAGAAAATTGTGCGCTACAAGGCTTCGAAATTATACTATATAAAGGAGCGCGAGCGAATCGGCCATTTTATCTTGAAACCTTTATGATAATACGGCAATATTCTTTCTCGAAAGAAGAATTTCCATAGTGATGAGCTGTATATGAACCATAGGACGACGAGGCGAGCAATTTGCGGGCTTGCAGCGGAGTGATCACAAAATGGCGAACAAGAATGTAAACATCTACCCCTCTGACGCAATTCAAACAATTCGAATCTGCGCGTTCGTCGATAGAGCACCCTGTGTTTATTTTTAGTCTCGCGATGTGTACGGGCGTATTCCCAGCCGAATCTGCCTTTCTTCAAGCGCCGGATGACAACTTTCTATCCGCAGCTTGAACAAGTAGTTCTCATTCATCTATTCATAATTAATGAGGAATTTCGTTTCATTCGAATTCAAATCATCCGAATGGTGCTCGAAACGGAGATTTTTTTCCATATTCCCGTAAGATCTTTTGCTTGCCTCCGAGGGGGCGAATTTTCTGCATTTGCACGCGAATCACGTGTCGCATTCGATCTGATGCTCGAATTCGAATTAATTGCATCATGCGATTCCATATAAGCATCAAGGCGCATCGACGAGCGAGGGCGTTCGATTACGCGGAAATTCGAATTCTCCCTGTCGGGTCGCGAGATCAGCCCAGGCTCGCGAATCAAATCGCCGCTGGGCGACGACGACGTTGCCTGTATTATTGAGGAGCGATGTCGAGAGTTCGATGGTCGGTTGGCATGGGTTGGCAGGCCGGAACGAGGCCGGTGCGTATATCGGCATCGATGACGATGCCTCTCTCGTCCGCGCCGCGCGGTATCGACTCGTCGATGCGCGCGGGGCCTGCGCACTGGCGCGCGTCGGTGCACACGCGCGCGCGCGTACTTTGGCGGGGATTTTTCCCGCCATTTTTACCCAGCCCCGTCTCTCCGTCCCTGCCCTAGCTTTACCCTGCCCAGCGCGTCACCTGCGCCCTTCGCGCCCTCCTCGACCGTTTCCGCGCGCCCGCCGCGCCGTTCCCGCTATTGTGCTCCCCTCGCGTCCCGTCCCGCTCCCTCGCGCGCCGCGTCGCTCGCGCTGTCCTCCTTCCGTGGAGGAAGATCCGGCGCGGATCCTCTAATATTTTTCCTGATTCGCCTCCGCCAGCTCGTCGCACTTGTCTTCTATATCATCCTGAAATCATCGTCATTACCGTTATTACCATTGCAATTAATAAAGTTAAAGCCTCCGCACAATATATAAAAAATATAAAGAACAAGGAACAAATATTAGCGATTAGGACTAAAGAATCAAGAATAAAGTTGGATGCACGATGAAAAATACAGGCAACGGAAACAGGGAATAACACAGAATAACTGATTTCTTATTTTTAATCGCTAATATCTGTTCCTTATGTTCCTTATAATTTTCATTGTGCGGAGGCCCTTATATGCGACGTCTTGAATGTTATCGCTGGATATGCATTGAGCCTGATTTGAATATTCCTTCGTGTAGCTTTGATATCGTCGTTTACAATTCTTTTAAAAAGTAGATCATCTGTTCATAGAATTTATAATAATGTTACACACAATGTTAATAGAGTCCATATAAAGAATTCTTTTACATTTGTATGGCAAGATATTTCCTTTTATCTTTTTTCCTGAGAGAAGGAATATTCTGTATGTTCCTTTTCTTTCTTAAGTAGTAACGTTTCTCAAAAGAATAATTTGCGCGAGATGTAAAGCTTGCTGCTCGCAACTAAATATAAAAGTCAGTTTAAGTAAAAAAAACTGCATACAGAGTAGAAAATTCCTCGCGTGTGTTTGACATGGTCGCTAAAGAGTGTGTGTGTATGTGAATCTATTTTGTTATTTTAAGAACTAAACTCAGCGATTATCTTAATGTGTGCCTGATGTCTAACCGCCGTCGCTTATTTTTTGTATGCAGTTAATTAATAACGAACAAAATAAATCCTTATTTTACAAATTTCATTTTCATGATAATTGTATTCATGTGTTTAAACACGTACGTTAAATATCAATAACATAATTGTGATATTTACACAGAAAAAAAGAAGTGTTAAATAAAAAAATATACGCAATAATGTATAATCTTCTTATAAGAATTTTAACTTTTTATTTCAACTTTTTTTCTTGGTTGAACAGCTATGTAAAATTCCGTTTAACAACACAAATTACTTCATTAAAGCAAGTTTCCTTCGTTTAACGCAATATATAATCTCATTTCAAGATTATAGATCTCTTGTGTATTTCTTGTGTATATATACACACGAGTATATTTAAATGTTGATTTGAAACTTCTTTCTTTCTGTGTATATGAAGATATTTGCGAAACAGTTTGAGTGAAACGTGTATGTGTCCATCACGTCTAGAAAATTAATTCAAGTTTCCAAGAATCCTCGTAATAAATTAAAACAATTTGCAAGATTTTAATATTTGCTTATATTTCTCAAGAAAAATAACAAAAGGAAGAGGAGGTACCTCGTCGAGCTGTAGACATTTGCCCCACTCGATCAACGTAATCTTGTGATCATTATCGGCGTCGCAGGAGTCGAGGAAGGGCGCGATGCAGTGTTCGAGGGCCATCAAGGGCGCCTTGATCGGGAAGAGCTCGTGCCTGGACACCGATCGGTCGTGCGGGTGACCGTCCAGGTCACACCACTTCCAGATGGCTGCGTTCGCCCAGCGCAAAGTGTGATTGGTCTCGGCCTCGCGTTGCATCTTCAGGTAATGCGACGGCAGTTCCTGACGGTCCGCCAAATCGCGCATGATGTTGAACAGCCAGTCGCGCATTCGCCTAGGAAAGTCGGCCATGTCCTCTTCCTTGCACATCTGCGCGCGTTAAAAGGTTTAGCGTTTATATAAGTGTAATCGTATAGTCGAAAAGCGTTTTAAAAACATTGCTTTTGATATTTTATTATTGATATAGTTTATTTTATCATTTTTAATATCATTTTCAGTCGGCAATCGCTGAGGTACGTCAGTTAACAGTTGCGGAGAAATGTTACTCGATTACGGTTTATTGCGTGAAAATAATGTAGGGTTTTGCTTGCATGAGAATTACGTTCCGTCACACACGTACGTGACAGAACGATACTCACGGGCATCTGTCGGCACTCGCCGTAGTATTCAATGTGGACATGTAGATAGTCGGGGCCCCTGCACCTGGCGTCATCGGAATCGCAGAAGCAACGCGCCTGATAGACCTCGCAGTCGCTGCCGAAGGTCTCATTGTAGTTGGTGCAAACCTTGCGACGCGGATCGACCTCCTCGTTGCAGAGCTCCACGCAAACGCACTCGGCCGTGCCCTCCTCCGTGTTCTGAAATCGAAGAAATTTCACATTCCTTTTTGTTCCTGTCTACTTTAAAAAGAGGACAAAATCCTTACTTCAAATTTCAATATATACCCAGGTAGCATTAATGTCTAAAAGACATCATAAAGATGTCTTTAAGATGCCAGAAATCTTAAAGATGTCTTTATGATGTCTTTTAGACATTAATTGCTACCTGGGTATATATCAAGCATGTTTTTTTACTTCCACATTCGGCACTTCGGTGCACGTTTAAATATTGGAAGTTGACAAAACACAAAGTAAGAATATGAATAAACAAATAAATATTGAATTTATAGATCTTGATATAGGAGATTGATTTATTAAATTGATTTAATTTAGGATAAATATCAGGAAGAGTAGAGAGCATTCTCAAGCTGCGCTTATTTATTTTTGCATGCGTTAAATTCACGAGAAACATCGTCATTGATGGCCTTGTACATATATACAGGATGTTCTAGGTCAGGTCAATGAAACTCCAAGGTCTTATAAGAAATTGAATTGAGAAAAAAGCTCCTCTAAACATAGATCTAAAAACGCTTCCTTAAAAAATTTAATTTTAAAAGAAATAAAACAAAGGTTACATGAGACCCCATTCAGAAGGATAACAATTCCATTAAAAGTAAAAGAAAAATAACTTTCCATCAAATTATCAAATATGTTCAAAATGATGTCCCTATTCATTAATGCATTTTTGGCATCTACGCAATATTGACTCACTGCAGCATCGTGTTGCAATATAGAACAATTATATTTAACACGTGATAAAAGAGAGTCGTCTTATCGACGACGAACCTTGCAAATACGACCAGCGCCGCAATGTTTGTCCACGCACGGGTCCGCCTGAAGCAAACGCTGCTGCTTCGATCCAGCCTCGTTTCTGCCATTTTCAAGAGTGACCTCAGCCTCCTCCGCCGTCGCCGCCTCCTCCTCGGCTATTTCGTCAGCCTCCAGCATGTTCATGATCTCATCTTGTGCTGGTGCTTCTGTCGTGGTCGTGCGACGCCGATATTTCCGTCTGCGCTGGAAACCGATTAATATAAATTTCGATTAATACTCTCTTTTTTTCTCCTTCCTTCGTATTTAATAACATTTTAAACGGTACGAAATTAGAGCAGAGTATTATGAAACTGTTCGGAATGGGTTTTGATCAGAATTATTCCGTTAATTATTCCTAGAAAACACAATAGAATTCTAAGAAATAACTAAACAATTCCGATAGAAATCTATTCCGAAAAGTTCCATAATACATGCCCTGCACAAAGTTTTCGGTACTGCTTGCGTTTGCCATTTTTTTTCGAAAGACAGAAAATGTTGAGAATGTTTCACGTTGTGGTGCATAATATTTGAATTATTAAAAAATCTGTGTTTTTTCTTATAAGTGTGTTATATCTAGTTTTATGTATAATCAATGTTACTACAGTATAATATTTTACACAACTTACAAGTAAAAACTACCCAAGTGATATGCTCCGACTTCTTTTAAATTTCTTTTAAATACAAATGTAGAAGTACCAGAAATCCAGAAATATTTCGTTCATGTCTTTCCATTTTTGTTTATAAGCGATTTTACGGGCAGTTAATCTCTCTTCAATTTTCATTCTTCTATCACCAATAAGTACAACAATGATAATGATAATGTACAAGAAACACAAAATGTAATACAATTAAGATATCAGAGATTTTGAATCGCTGATTACAAATATATGAAATAAGATTTGCAAAATTATTTGTCGAATTAATTAAAAATTGAAAAAATATGGAATATAGTGACATATGTTATAACAGAATTATTTGAGTGAGAAATGATTTTAAATATGGCAAATCAAATTTGTGAAATAAATTGTTTTAAATTATTCAAACAATAAACGGTTCAATAAACGGTCATTCAGTTTCTTATGAATTATCAATGTACTTATTGATGATAGGAGAGTGAAAATTGAAGGGGTATTAACTGGCTGTAAAACCGCTTATCGGCAAAAATGGAAAGGCATGAGTGAATTCTCTTGCTTGTCATTCGAAAGAGCTTGTTATTATTTTGCACATTAATTCTCAAGTGCGTTATTGGTCCTCGATATACGTAATGTTTCAATAATTTTTAGTTAGCACAGAAAACTACGATAGAGGTTTATAAAATTATTATTTTTTTATCATTAAAAGTTGATATATATACATGACTGTGACGTACATTTACATAATATTACTCTTAAACTTTCAACTGTTTTGAAAAATAGGACAATCAAGATTATTACGAGAAACATACAATGATTACAATGTCATTATAGAGTCCAAGTTCGAGTATTTCGGCTTCTTGCCAACGTATTTCGTTTCTTTGTATATGTAATTTGCATACAATTGTGTATGCAATATAATTCACAAAAATATAAGAAAAGTTAGAAAAAAAAGTTTTGTTTAATATTGTTCTGAACAGAACACTTTCATAAATTTTTTTTATAAAAAAAATGTGGAACGTTTTTTACTTCAGCGAAGACGTTATTTTTGCTACTCTTCTACAGTATCGTTCCAATATGTTCATTGTGCTGCAATGTCCAGCATACGTACATGTATATTTATTCATACACGTAGCTCATACACATTAGTGTTGCTACAGTGTAGATATGATTGAGTCAGTTCAAAGATTCTTGAAAACTAGCATATATACTATAAAACAGGCATGAAAGCGTTATCGAGAAAATTGTCAAACTGGAATAGGAATAGCCAAGATTTCAGAGAATCTTGAGTATAATAGCCATCTAGTGGTTGGTGAGAGACTTACTAAATGACACTAGACGAAAAAATCACTATTTGTCACGTGTTTTCTTACTTGTATCACGAAAGAAAATCACTTAAAATAGCTTGTTGTTACTTCGCACATTAATTTGTAAATGCATTATTTGTCGCCGATATACGCCGATAACATTTTGTTAATTTTTAGTTAGCACAAAAACCTACGAAAAAAAATTAAAAGTTGATATATACGACTTTGATGTAGATCTACATAATAGCATCATTATTATACTTTCAACTGATGTGGAAAATGAATTAATCGATATTATTATGGGATCCGAGTATGTCTCGGAAATATACAATATTTTTACACATTATGTGTACATATTATATAAATATATACATATTTTGTATATAGAAATTTAAAATTTTGTAAATTTAATGTTTTTTAAATGGTCTTTAACGTTTTTGTAAAAAAATCTTAAGCTCTTCTGTTATTCTTTTCTGTATATAAAGTCAATTTGCAAATTGCAAAATTATTTAAATAATTAACAATTGAAAAAGAAATACAGTATATATAGTGACATATATGTTACAAAAGTTATTCGGATAAATGATTTTAAATGTGGCATCAAACTTGTAAAATGAATTATTTTTAATTATTCAAACAAACGATTCACACAAATATCAACAACAAAGCTGAAAAAAGATTGAAGTACTTTGTAGTAGGTAACATAAGTTAGGTATGGAGGATTTTTGGATCGCTTATTATTGTTATATATTACATGTTATTGACGTATTTCTTTTTATTTTCAATTATTTAAACAAATAATTTTACAAATCTTTATATTTGTAATCAGCGATCTAAAATCTCTTATATCTTGCATTTTGTGTTTCTTGTGCATTATTATTATCATTATTGTACTTTTTAATGATAGAAGAATGAAAATTGAATATTAACTGGATATTAACTGTTCGTACCGCTTATGGACAAAAATGGAAAGACATAAGTGAAATATTTCTCATACTTCTACATTTATGACAAATTTAAAACAAATCGGAGTGTATCGCTTGAGTAGATTTACTTACTATTATAGACACAGCGGAATGCGCAAGAAAAAAAATTTTAAGAGAAACTGGATTAAAAGTTAGATTAAATTTAACATATTTTAATTTAAATATTTCTTGTTAAACTACAATAAATTTGATAAAATCGGAAAAATTGTATGATATATGTTAGTAAAAGACAATTAATAATACCTGGGCAGACACGTCCACTATCAGGACCGCCAGAAGCAACGCGACCAACAGCAGCTGCAGCTTCGTCGACATTGCGATCTCTGCAACAAATCGATATGATGAGTATGTGCGAGATGCTTCTATATCTTAAAGTCTTAAATCAATCAATCTAATCTAGAGTAAAATGGTCTCAATCCTAACGAAGTTTGATAGCATCTGGAGCAATAGTATCGTTATTATTTCAGACACGTTCCCGTTACTGACAATTTACGAGTCTCGTAAACTATGACCCATTCGTTGGGGAATTGGAGGATACATTACGTCTTCGCGAGTCGCTCTAGAGAAGTTTGGTTCAAACGTATAATGATCGAATTAACTATCACGATTCAGGAAAGAGGACTTAACGTAAACTATTTTCGTTCTCCGCCTCTCTCTCTCTCTCTCTCTCTCTCTCTCTTTCTCTCTAAGTAAGACTCCAGAAACTTGGATTATAAATCATGAGAGAGTCTTATTTGTCGATCTGATTTCATCTCTCGAGTAGGAATTCACTTAGAAACTTCTGAGAGCTCCGAAATTCCGTATGTAACGCTGCGAAAGCAGCGTATCGAGTAGAAAAGTCGAGCTTTTTCTCGGAATAGATCCAAGTCTCTCTCGGTGCGCGCCGAAAGGGGTTAATATCCCCGAGCTAAATCGGGTGCAAGCGGGCCTGAATGCGTGTAAATAAATCAGCCATCATTTCTCGCGCTTTATTGTCGCGGCGTTTCCAGTTGATGTCGGCACGAAAGACGAATCACATTTCCCTGCGACACTCGTATCATTTCAAAAAATCGACGACGTAATATGAGCACGCACGCACGCACGCACGCACGCACGCACGCACGCACGCGCCGATCAACGCGAGCGCGGGTCAACGCGAGACCAGAGATAAATCTCGCGGGACCTTAATAGGAGCAACGAAGCGATAACCCAGATACTTGAAAATTAAGTCGCTTCAGATACATCCGGACGCGAATGAGTCTGATCGCGAGCGCGCTTTCGTGACGAGCGCCTTTTCTTCGGACGCGACGTCTCGTCACTTCGCTCTCGTTGCCTTTCGCGGATGATACAATCGTTTTACACGTCGCTGTCTTCATTGCTGCGCTTTTAATAACGTCGAAGGACGCGTGCATGTAACGTAGCGTCAGCGATCGGTTGCCGCCTTCGTCAGCGGTAAAATTTGTGCGAAACTCGCTTTGTAGATTAGATGGTTATAGGTAATCCTTTTGAAGATCTAACGCGAGCTACTTTTAAACCAAATATAAATTTTAATTAAATATTTAATTAGAAAAAACGTCTTTTACGGTCAGGACTGAATCTTGGTTGTCTAATAATATTATTCGCGTCAATTCGATAATATAATTCAAGCGAATAATATAGGTATATTATTAGGCAACCAATCCAGTCCTGACCGTAAAAGGCATTTTCTTTAATTGATTATATATCATATCGATCCTGTTCCACTTATTATTATAATTTAAATATTCTTTAGGATACAAATAACGTTACGTAATTAATAATTATAAGATGCTTTTGAAGCAAGTCAACTAGGATACGCCAATTCGTAAGATAGGTATGAGATTTAGAATGTTTCTATTATTTAGACTCCAATTATATTTTATCGTATTAATCTTTTTTATTTAATACACAATCAATCTATCGTTTAAACTGTTTAAAGAATAAAAAAGAGCGAGAATGGACTCGGATGAAATTCGCAGTCTATATATACGGTCGCAGCAACGTAAATATCCTGACGATACCGTATATAGGCGTTAGGTTAATAAAACATCAGGGTTTCCTGTTGTGTGTTGAATACATTACTCGGTTTACCACCGAGTATTCCGTCCGATTGCTTTTACCGATTTGAGATGTTCGCAGTTCGTTAAGCCGGCATTTCGGTCAGCTCGTGAATTCGGAGAGCAAAGCACACCATTTTTCCGTTTCTCGCCAACATAGGGAGATTACATGATACGAATAATCGGAACCAGACACAAAATCGAAGCCATTTGTATATATATTATTGTATATAGCGTATTGATGTGTTGTATCAATTTACACTAAATTGTGTTTCTACATAGAGAGTCAAGTTTTTAAAACAAATTTTATAGAAAAACGGAATTAATACCGAAATAAAAAAATCTGGTGTGTAATAGCTACTCCCGAATCTTTGATTCGAATAACATCTGAACAATATCTTTATGTGTCAACGTAAACAGTAAAAAAATTTTATCAAACATGAATTTAGATAAAAATAATAATACATAATCCGCTTTGCATTTCTAATTTGCCAATTTAATTTCTTGATTCTCACAATTCTCTTCGTTGCCAAACCGGCCATTGAATCAGTCGTATCAGTGTCGCAGAAATATATACATTCGGAGAAGTTAATCTTATCGAGCATTCGCGACTCCGCAAAAAAATTGCGTAACACTTCATTGCGACCGCTATTAATATACGTAACCGCGTAGCCGCGGACCGAACGGGAGGAGGGTAAGGGTTTCCATGTGACGGGTTAAGGTCTTGAGTCTTCTCTATATGGAGAACGTGCCGGTCGCGATCGTTCCGGCGCGGTCATCTCGGCGTCAAAGCGCGTCCGCGGTGCGTCGCGCGGTTCTCCGGAAACGTCGTCGGTTCTCCAACGCGGCCGCGCGCGTAGGAATCGCACATGGCCCCTTTTTTTTATCGCGCGGTTCGCCGACGTGGGCGAACCGCCTCTGCAAGTGGACGAAAGGAACGAAAGTGTATTTCCGAATAAAAAGAAGCCTCGTCTCCGCTGTTATTTATTAACTTTGCACGCAGTAACGGAGTTCGCTCATCACGTGGGCCAAAACGTGGAGACTGATCAATATGTGCGCGCGCAATATACGCAGATCCTCTATAATTATATTTATATTTACGTAATTGAATATCTAACAATATGTACAAAAAAGTTAGGAGTAGGTACAATTTATTCCAAAGCGCAGTGAAATGAAAAGCAAATTGCATGCGTGAATAATTGCAGAATAATAGTGAATTTTAATGAATTAAAATTAATATGGACAAATATGAAAATGCTTTCGGTTTTGTTTTCTGAAAAAAAAAAAAAACGTAAATATATGCATTATAAATACAATAAAATACATATTTGCATTTATATTGATAAAAAGCTTTGCAAAATATGCATAAGCGTTTATACAGTAATGTTCTATCGATATAATAAAATACAATAATGTAGATAGAATCATATTTATGACAATTTTATTTTCATCAGCTTTCATCTATCTAAATCAGTCATTACGCCTATAAAACGTCTAATCCCATAAAATGGGGAACAAAATGAGGGAACGCTTCTTCCCTATCCATCTTATGTGCCAGCTCCGCCAACGCGGAATTAAAAGTTAACTAGTTTGCAGACGAGATACTCGAGCTGAATGCGTTGATTCAATTCATCTCGTTCAATTTGCTCCTCGTCAAGCGGAAGTTTATGCGCGACTTGATATTATTACGAACAATAAAATGTATGGAACGCGTATGTATAGCCCTTAATGGAAAATTGCTCGTAAATCCGTTTCCGTAAAATAACATGGAGAGACGAGATCGCAAGAGATTGTTGCAAGAATTTGCGTTGTACGTGACTCAACGATATTTAATTGATTAAAAAAATTTTCAGATATAGAAACAATTTTATCTGTAATAGCTATGTACTTTCATCGTTATTTCTATTATTTATTTTTGCTTTTCAAAGAACGATAGATATGTGTGTGCTCCCTTTGAAGGAATAAATATTGAAAAAATAATATGCGTAACGTCTTCTTATCGATTTTAGTCTTGAACTCCCAGGATATCGTGCGGTATAGCGGGTATAGTATCGCGACACGGGGAAGAGGTCGAATAAATGGTCTCGCTGGAAATAACAAGTACAGAGCATCACTTCTATTTTAAGTCGTCAATGGAAAATTGCGAATTTCGCACTTCCAATTTACGTTACTTGTTCACAAGTTGATTTCACTTCATTCATAACTTCGCTAGCACTTAATAACCGACGTAACGTAACGTAACTTTAAACATAACGCAAGATTTTTCAATCAACGATCGTAAGACATAATGATAATAATACGTCTTTTTCTTAATTCACACCACGATAGTCGCCTAAATGAACAAAGGATGTTGATTTCCGCCCCAGAAAGGACACGATTTCCGAGAAATACATGACAAGAGATAAGTGTTAGTTGCGAGTACGCCCACTGATATAAAACGTCCATCGTATGCAGTTCTGCGAGTGACTCACATTAACGCTGCGTGAATTAATACGGGTTGAGACACTTTTCTCGTGGTAATTTCATTTGGAGTACATTCCTTTCGAATTTCCATTTTATTTTACTCGAGCTATGAGATACTTCCAATCTGATAAAAATTGGCGATGTAAACTCAAGAGGCAGAAACTAGTTTCTATACCAGAAAAGCTAGAGGAATCTTGTTAAAATGAGAAAGCCACTAAAATCATCCATGAAAAGGTTCCACGATGAAAAAAGACCCTCTTACAGATTTGAATTCTGATTGCGAACTATCTAGTGGCAGCCTATTTATTTCCATGCGTGTCTATGCGCGATTGTCGTCCTTTACTCACACACATCTAAAAATAAATCTAAAAATAATTGTCTTACTAAATAAATAATAATTTATGTGTATAAATTAAAAATGTTCAAGAATCCCTATAAATATCATTACTTGCAGTAAACAATATATTAGATATTAATATATGCTTGTAAGAGTCGTCACTTGCTTAGATTAAGTATTTTAAATGTGACATTAATATAGTTCTAAAATATGTTAAAATTGATAAGACACGCAAGATATTTTTAATAATCAACACGAACAAGCTTCTGCACTATGCAATATAATTATCTATTTAAATATGACAATTTATATATTACATTAATCGGCAAAGGCAACAGCGGGTAGAGCGCGGAAATATCTTAAACGTAATAGAAACCGCACAGTTTTTTAAAATAATATTTTTGCAAGGCAATGCAAAATAGAAAATCACAAGCCGATCGTACCTCGCGTTGAGTTTTCCTCGCAAACCGCTCCTGTCGTTCACTCGGCTCTCTTTCTCGGCAACAAAGATCGAGAAAAGAACAGCCCTCCAAATCGGTCGCTGGACCGGTACTGACTGCGTTCGCGAGGCACATCGCGGCGCGCTGCGCTGCGCTGAGCGGAACGTGCGGCCAGCCGGAGAGGAAAGATGATCTCATCTCTTTCGCGTTTTTCTCTCTTCCTACACCCCCGTCCGATCTTTCCACCGCACGCATATGCGTATGTCTCGCCGTCACATTTCTTACGCAATGCGTACGACCGATGCGTCTCGGTGATATCTCGAACATTCTCATTCATCTCGACGAATTTCAACATTGACTCCGTGGAAGGATTGATCTGTCTTGCAATCAAAAATTCGGGTCAAAAACACTTTGATGAAGGGTGGAATCAGTCTCCGACAGATGAATAATCAAATTATAACTTGTTTTAACTACGCCTAAATTTGTTCTGAAAAAATTGTATCGTATTTTAATTGAAATAAGGAATTTACACGTCACAAATTAAAATGTAAAAAATTGGATCTTCATATAAATGTATTTTCAATCGCAGCTCCAATATCCCAATCGAAAGTTTGTTGAAAAATAAGTAAAATAAGGAGAAAAAAATGAAAAGTCTACACTGTATCTATTTCTGCCGAGATTTGTCCGTATTCGAAATATTATTTCATGATAAATTAGAAATTGTGTATGTCGATTATATTCACGTTTTCCTCATCGTACAGTTTATTGTCCAATCGCCGTCGAATGCTGATGAATCCACGGTGTTCAGCAGTTTCGACAAAGCCGATTATAGAGGAAATGTGATTCCATGCGCAAAGCCAGCTAATAAAGTTCGTGCCAAACAGGTGAGCGTGTTGCGATAAATAAAGAGATGCTATGATAGGGGTTGGTAGTATAAGGTAAGTATATATATTATACTAAATGCAAAAAGTTACAATACATTTGATGTTCGTTTTTTTTTTAACTTTTTTTCCTCCTTTTAACATTAGCCTCTCCTCCCTCTTTTATCGCAGTAACGTCGTTTTCAATTGGTTGTATACACACAAACTGGCCTGGCAGACCGGAAATAATAAATGTATGCTACAAAAATTCGTAACTTATCGACCGCCGTTCTTCAATCGTTATTACATACATAGTTATTTGTGTGTTCCTTCATATCCTCTCTCTTTTCTTCATTCGTTATTATATATTTATCTTCATTACTATTAATATTAATAGTTACTTAAAAATGAAAACATTCATACTAAAAATTTGCAGAGCTCTCCTTCAAGTTAATGTAAAGCGATGATCTCGCGTAACTGCGGCTTTGAACACGTTGTACTTGAACACACGGATATGCACATGGATAAGGACGATAGTGAAGTCAAACGGCGCGTGAGCGTGTGTAGAATATTTTATATTTAGGTGGCACGCGAAAATCGGAAGTCATAATCTGCGATTTCAAATACTAAACGTACATATGTCGCTCAGCTTAAAATACTCTCTCTCTCTCTCTCTCTCTCTCTCTCTCTCTGTTTGCACAATGATTGATAAAGAATTATCGGATGCATAATCGGCCTTAAGTTGGGATAAGAATAATGGAGAACGGTCTATCGGTTAATGTACAAGAGGATCTAGAATGACAATTCTCTCTTAGCCATACAAATATCCATTTAAATATGCTCTACATATGTATACAAAGTTGAAGCTGCTGGCGCTTCAATGTCTTGAAGTCTCTCTTTCTAGTGTCACATTTATATCTCGCACATACCATGAAAAGGGAAACATTTTACCACTGCGGTATTAATTTAAATCTCGATTAAATCGACGAATATATCTGCTAAACAAAGTGCAAGTCACTTCTGCAAAAATTTTGCCTTAACTGAGTAACGAGCTGTACCTAATATCACCATGCTATATTCGAGTTTAATTCTTTCTTTAACACTTGGACTGTCACATATTACGGTATACGTACACGATACTTATATTTCCTTGGGAATTATGGCACTTGTATGTGAATGACTATCTTACTTTAATTCGTATTTGTCGTTCGTAACGTGACTGAAGCGTGAGACAAGGGTCTTAATTGTACCCGGATGCCATGGTTTCCAAGAAATTGTGGGGTGAAATTTCAGTCGAAGTGTTAAACGAATTTGTAATAAATAAGCGCGATGTTCAACGTGTTGTATTTTGTATGTTTTATATGGTTTTAAGAGGATGTTGTGTAAACGATATAAATGTCTATTAACAATTGTTTAAAAATACAAAAGAGAAGGATACTTTTCAAGTTGATTGTTAATAGGTCAAGTACATTGAAATTTTTACATTGGAATAAAATCTGTTTATAGTTGAATGAAAGTGACATGAAAGTGACTTATCTCTCAATCGCATTTCGCAATCCTCTCTTTCATAATCACATAAGACACACGCAATATTTTGTCGTAAGGAAGAGAGAAGTGATAAAAGTTAAGTGCTCCATCCTGTATATTTCTGGTTTAAATTTTATGATCAAATTTTCTTTTTTCTCTTTTTTTTAACAATATTAAAGTGTGCCAATTACGTGATAACTATTCGACATAAGTCCGGAAATACATTTTCCGCGCGTTTCTAAACTAACTTATAAAGGAAAAGGATTCGAGATGGTTCGAATCTTCGTTCACATCCTACGTAGCGTTCTTCAATACCTATAACGGAAATATAGATAGGCTTACGATTTTGAGATGTTACATAGTCCGACGGGAACGCATGTTTGATGCTTGTCGGTTTTACTTGTCCTTTTACATTTTCTTCCCTAATTTTTTTTAAAAAAGCAAAAATCGCAGCCACGCGAAACCTATCCCTTTATCCGCGCCTGCGTTAAAGCGGCCGCGTTATCATCGCCGCCATTGTCATTATCATAGTCAGTCTGTCATCGTTATCGTCGTCTCGTCATCGTTATGTCGTCACCGTCCCGACTCATTAAATTTGACATCAACATCGCGTATATAATATTATACATGAAAAATATTCATCACTAGAATGCATGCTTAAAAAAATTACGTTAAATGAGGCGAAGCCCTGAAGAGAGGGGACGCGGTCGCCGTGTCCCAGACGCGGGGTATCACGACAAATTTTCTTTTTTTTTTGTTTTTTTTTTCGTTCAATTATAGACTACTGCGGATGTAGAGTCGCGCTCGTGCGTGATCTACGTTAACAATCTCCACGATGATCTTGATCACGACGACGAGAAATACAAACTAACATAAATTTTCTTTCTCTCTCTCTCCGTTTCTCTCATACTCTTTCTCACTCACTCAATCACTCTCTTTCTCTCACTACTTATTGCCAAGTGCAAATTCTCAATGTCCTTTTTTTTCTCCAAGACATAAAAAAAGAACATTAAAATTTTGCTTTTGACGTTACTTTCTGCGACAGTGTCGCGTGGATTTCAAACCGATCGCTTCAAAAGTTTCGATAGTTTCGTAAAGGAATGAGGCTGATAGGCCAGGAGAGATGCATCGCCCAATCTCTCAATAATCGCAGAACCCCCTCTCGCGCATTGCTTGTGAACGTTGTTACTGACTAGAACTCTCGTTTCGCTTCATGCTCTAAGCGGTCTACAGCATACGAATACTGCGTCAAGAAGTGCAAATAGATAAAACATTGTCCAAAGAGAAATTGGTGCGTCATGTCCCGAAAAAGATGTAGCTCCTGCAATGGTTTACACAGCGCGGAAATGTTCTGCGTTGTCGCTACGTCGGACGCATTTCCGCGCTCTGCGCCGACTGCGGTTCACATTTAACGCTCGGCGTAATGGGAGTTCCGCAATTACCAGAAGACGTTATTGACCTTCGTGAAAACGCGACCGATAATTTAACGATCGAGCGACACAACGTAAGACCATGCGCGCGCGCGATCCTTACTAACATTATCCAAACGAAAGTAATAATAAGTATGTATGTGAGGAGGAAAGGGAGGTAGAATAGAAAGATTTTACAAGAGAGAACAGAGTAGCGCAGAAAGATGTTAGGAGAATGTAATTGTTCCTAGAAGAAAAGGGATAGGGAAGGAAGGTGAGACCAGGAAGAAGATAGGGACGAACAAAAAGTTCCGAACTGCAACGAGACGAGGCCAGGATTGTATGCTTATATACGGATGGAGCGAGAAGAAACAGCGAGACCAGTTGCTGCAGTCTAGAAGCATTGTCCTGTCTACGATCGATACCGGTCAATCGGCGATCGGCAATATAAATAAAGGGGATCGTAGAAGAAAAGAAATTGCCGTCTTTCTTTTTATTTTTTTTCTTCTTTTGCTGCGTGCAACCGGGACACAGTCTTGGGATCCTCTAGTCGTTTCGTCGGGATTCGTTCCGTACGATTGCTATCTACGCCGATTCTTCACCTGGGGCAACAGAACAGTTTCGTCAGCGGCTGATGAGTCGACTCGAAAGCGTACGAGATGCATGTCACAGCGCCACTCCGTGGTCCTTCTTTCGCTTCGATCTCACTTGGTCGCCTCTCGCTTGGTTACGTGGTGTGTGTTTGTATATGTGTGTGTGCGCATCGGAATTCGCTCCGCTCCCTTTTCGTCCTGCGATTTGGCGAGCCGGAGGAAACGCGCGGAGTGACGAATGCTGCGCACTAACTCTGTAACTGCCTCACAAAGAGTTCCGACACAATTTCCCGATTTCAGATCACGTCCCGTTGCCTCTTTCAGTCACTAAAATTTGCCACACTCCGACAACGTTCTCCTGTGAACTCTTATTGAACTTGTCGCACGGCTGCACGTGTTATGTGTATGCGTTATGTGTATGCGTTATGTGTCTATGACTGCGTTTGTGAATACTTCGCGACGCAAAGTCCTACGGGATTGCCCGATTGTCGATGTACGAAGGACGAATTCGAACCGATGATCATCGTTTTTCTGACCGATGATTTTAGATACACACACCACTGAGGTCAAAGTCTCACGCGAGGAATGTGAGCCTTGTCCGAGACTTCGATTGGTACGCCATCCATGTTCGAGCTCATATTTCGTACGATTTCTTTTTGAGCTACGTCAGCTAATATCGATTGTTGTTGTTGTTGCTTGATAAACGTTGTTGCAAGCGACGTTTAAGCACATGAGTTGGCATCGGTAATGAGGTCGTGCGACATACGAAATAGTCCTGGATTCCACTTCTCGAAATGAAGATGACAGATGCGTAATGATACGGGTGACTTTATTCAGTATAGACGAAATTAGAAGGGGCGACTGTTGCATAGTTGTGGCCGGTATTAGCGACGGTTTTGGTAACCCGGATTACTCGGATTGCCTGGTTGTCGCATACCTCCTCTACCACCATCGCCACCTCGTGTAAATCCTCCGCGGCCACCTCGTGCACCATGCTGTCCGCCTCTCATTACGCCTCCGGGTCCACCTGATATTAGATCAATAACGAGTTAATAAATAAAATTGTACTAATCAGTAAATTGGAGAATAGTCCGGAAATTACCTGGTCCACGCTGTTGTTGCTGCTGCTGTTGTTGACCGCCCATGGAGCGCATACCGCCATCGCCGGAATTCAATCTGCCGCTACCATCCAACATGGGCCTAGGCCTCACCTTCTTTTCCTCCACATTCAATTTTTGTCCACTCTCGTCAGGATAATAGATAGGCTAAAGCAACGACCGTAATGAAAGCAACAAGTTCCATCTTTATTAAACGCGACGATATATATGTCTAAGAGACGAACTTACCAGGGAATTTAACACCTTAGTCACAACCTGTTGATCCTCGAACGTGATAAATCCATAATTAGGTACTCGAGCGGTATTATTTCCGCCTTGCGGACCTTTGCATCTGTCGTTGGATTTACTGTGTACACGTAATTCAGCGACTCTACCGTAACGCTCGAATACCTGGCGCAAATCGTTCTCAGAAGCGTTGTGTGGTAAGTTGCCCAGGAAAAGTTGATGAGCGTCGCTGTATTGTCCTGGTCTTGTGCCACGTCGTTCTCCATCTAAGATATATCATTATATGTAATAATATGTTAAAAAACAAAATCTTATTAAAAAAAAGAAAGAAAAATAAGAAATTAAGTAATTAATACAAAAGTACAAAAGTTTGTACAAAAGTAATAAATACTTTTGTATTAATTACACAAAAAATAATTAACATAAAATCAACCAAGATTGATGGGATCGTGTCTTAAAATTCATTTCCATATTATTTTAAATATGGAAGTTTACATTCTGCATTAACCACCTTTTAAATGCATGATCTATCTTATTTCTTTTTACCTGGTCCCCTTTGTATTAGTCCCCTTTGTCCTAGCCCCCTTTGTACTAGATCCCAGTACTTTTTACCTCTTTGAACTAATCCCCCTCTTGGAACGCGTTGCTGCTGAGGATGTTGTTGCTGTTGCGGCGGTTGATTTCCGCCCACTCGATGCGCCTGTTGCTGAACTGTAGATACATTATTGGACACAGACATAGACGTCGGTCCGTTATTTGCAGGATGCAATGGTGATCTGTCGTCCAAACGTATATTCGTCATGGGTGGCTACGAAGAATAAGAAATCTATTTAGCTTCTTCTTCATTGCAAATCATAACACTACACGAAACAAAACTTACCGGAGACATAGATAACTTGGGAGCTTGCGGGCTAGTAGCACCAGTATTGGCGCTTGGGAAAGACGCCTTTACCAAGTTAGCATACGTCTTGGGCCCGCTGCTGTTGACAGTGGTGCTAGATACCTGATGTTCGGGTTCGGTCTCTTGTGCGGATGCAGTAAATGTTTCTGTCTCAGGCTCGTTCCTCTCCTCCGTCTGCGCCTGCGGCTCGTTCTCGCTCTGCTGTTGCGGTTGCTCCCCATTGCTTAGCTCTGCCTCCTGCACGAACTGCGATTGAGCAGTTGGCTCGGCTATGTACGGATGTTGCTGCGCTGGAGGCGGTGGCGGCGGTTGTTGTTGCTGCTGCGGTGCTTGTTGATTGATCACCTCCTCATGCACCGTTCCATTCAGCACTTGCTGTATAACTGGATGAACCTAACAATAAAAAGAAAAATAAAAAATTACGAACAGAATTATATTATAACCTATAATAGATAAAATCAGACAACAGATAAACTTAATTCTTTACTTTAAATCCAAATACAGAAAAAGAAAGAACTGTTGTGTGTGTGCATTTATATAAACTGGTTACCAATCCCAAGTGACTGTTAATTTTTTGACTGTAATAATATGTCATATTTGTTACACTAACATGAGGTTGAGGTGGCGCAGCGTAATACATCGGCTGCTGTTGCTGCAGCGGAGGTTGCTGGGTCGGAATAAGAGGTGGTTGAGCTTGTTGCTCGGCAGCTTGAGTAGGAGCCGATAATTGCTGCACTTGAGTCTGATGTTCATCTTCCTCAGGCTCAGATCGACCAATTTCCTCAACTTCTCTCTCATTGCTCTCACCACTATCCCCGGCACTCACGTCAGCCTCATCCTCATCCGGGAATATCAAGTCTTGATAACGGAAGATATCATTGTGCACGTAATACGTTTTAGGTGCTTGCACGGCCAACACGAAAGTCTGGGTAAATCGACGCATCGGTTGCCCAGCGTTAGACAGTTCACCAGATACCTGCATAATAATCAAAGATAAATATTTAATTACACAGTAATAATCATATACTTATTGAAGAAATTAAAATCACAAATGTCAGAAGATTAGATTAATTTCTAAAAATGTGTTATTTTAAATAAATTAAAGCATGCATAATTATTATTTAAGAAGCGAATTGTGCTATAAAACTAAACAAAAAAAAAGTAATAATGCTTTGAAGATAGTGTATTCAATATCCCAATGCATATTTGAAATTTTGCCATTGTATTCTAATACAATTCTAATAAGATACAATTGTAATCATATCGTTTCTGTGGTCTACCTTATATAAAGTTGATATAATTTACCTGAACAACAACTCCATTTTCAAGAGTGAGCTGAGAATCGACCTGGCTTATTTTAGCATGACAATCGCGAAAATTCAGTTGTTGAATCTTCTGGTGTATTTGTTTTTGACCGATCGCTGGGGTACACTCTCGATTAGAATCCAATCCGCCGTGCACGAAGGAAGAATGTTGATTGTAGAACCTAATCGTAAAATTCGTAACAATTATTGCGATGATCAAAATATTCCTTGACGGGGAATAACGCGTGGCTGCAAAGAAAAGCGGTCGATTCGTAGTCGACAGATCCTAGGTTCAAGCCTGACCCTCACCCTATATACATATGATTAGATTTATAAAAGAAATACAAACACGTCAATACGCATGACAAACGCGCCGCGTTTTACATAGTCAAAAAAATCCAAAATATTATGAAGGAAAACATTAGAGGAGACTTATGTGCTAGAGACCCTATAATAAGACAGCCAGTTTTGATTGGTCCGCCAGTTTTGTCAAAAGCAAGAGAAACAGAAAGTGAAAGAGATATAAGAAAAAAAGAGAAAGCGATATGAACGTATATCCTTCTCTCTCGCAGAAATTTGACAAAACTGGCCTTATGGCCAGTCTCTTATATAGGGTTTCTGTTATGTGCAGCTGTGGACAGACGGCTGTTTATCAATGGCTGTTTATTATTATATCTTAAAAGCTTGAGCTTGTTCCAGCTGATAGGAAACCTATAGCGCAGATTAAATCGAAAAAAAAGTCTAGCTTAGATAACTCAAGTATAGTTTTAGATAACTCACCTGTGGAGATGGGCAGGCGCCTGATTCAGCAACGTATAATATTGTCGGACGAACTCGCGACCGACACTCTGTGGAGAGGGAGATGCCTCCATGACCATTTTCTTATTTTTTTTAACTCCTAGAGTTGTTTTTCGCTGGAAAACAGCAAACTAAACGTTCAAATGTAAAATCTTAAAATTATTAAGGCAGATATCTGAAACAAAGAGAAAAATACATTCGTTAGAGACGGCATCACAACATAATTATTAATTAGTATAAAATTGTGGATTAAAACTAAAATTATTAAATTGTGTAGGGCGTAGGGCATTGATACAACTTATAATATATAAATATATTATAAAGTTTACTTATGTATCAATATAATACTTGATAGAATAATTCAACGTGTGTACCAGTACAATATTAAAGTTATTATTATTAATTATGATTTATAAAACTGCATAAATTATATTTAATTAAAATCTCAGAACACGTTGTTTTAACAAAAACAAAAATATTTTTTATTACATGTATAAATTTTAAGGGAAAAAATTTTTTAAATTACAAAATTTCTTTAGCAACGTTATTAATCATGTGTGTAACTTTGCAACGTAAAAATGGATATTACGAAAAAATGGATTAATATTTAAGAAACCATGCGGCAGTTTCTTCATCTTGGAGCATTTTTGGCAGACATTTTGGGAAATGTATTAAACACACGCACATGTGTGCACACAATGATAATCATACAGATATATTCAATGTACTAATATTTGATAAAACACATTGATATTTTACAATTGCATTTCTAATCGGAATTTAAATTACTGGCTGATTTATTCAATGCCTGTACTACTGTGCCATGAATTATTTCCGCGACGATGAAAAATTATTATAGCGATCTCCACGCGGAGCCTGTACGATCCTCGAATCCTCGAGGATACACACACGGCCGTTTATCCCTCGCGTGTAGCCCTTCGTCTCTGAATCGTACCTGGCAACCTCACCGCGGGGAGATTAAATCCCCCGAGCCTCCCGAAATCCCGTCTCGTTACGCAGCGCGCAAATAATCGGAGCGATACGAGCATGCGGCAAACACAAAGGGATAGGCGACGCGCGTAGCTCGGCGGAGCGCATGGCAAAATTTTCGCATGCCACCACCTCTCGTCCTCTCGCGTTCTCTCTCTTCCTCTCCTCTCCCCCCACCCTCGGGCTCTCTTTTCTTTGTCTCCCTCTCTCTCTCTCTCTCTTCCTCTACGATCCCGACACCGCGCTGGATGCTCGGCTTGGCGTATATCTCGCAAGCACGTGTCTCTCAACCCCGAGCGGAGCAGGACGACGTCTCCTCCGGGCATCCCCGTCGCGCGCGGAGCAGGACGACGAGAGGTCCGCGAGCCGCCGAGGAAGAGCACGCCAACGAGAGCGCGGATGCGACGAGAGGGAGAGAGAAAGAGAGAAAGAGAGAGAGAGAGAGAGAGAGAGAGAGAGAGAGAGAAAGAGAGAGAGGAAGAGGGAGATAGACGGAGAGAGCGCGGTCGCGCCCGGTCGCTCGCGCAAGCATGGCGATGTTTCCCGATGCCCCGTGCACGGGAACACGCCAACGCGGGCCGAGGCGCGACGTCGAGGGGCTGCCCCGGGCGGGCGAATCGCGACGGCCGAGGCTGGGGGCTGCCCCCCGCGACGGGCACGTCGGATCTTCCTGGGGTCGCGTCCAGCGGGCGACGCGATTCCCATCGCGGTGGAAGGCGACCACGTTCTGGCGTGCTCCCCTCGTGCTCGAGGAGGACGACCGAGCGAGCGAGCGAGCGAGCGATCACCTCGACGAGCGGGCGATACCTCGGTCCTCGCGGCGACCGCGAAACGATGAAACGGCAACAATAGAGAGCGTGGGGGGAGATGCCTTACCTGGGAGATTCGGGCGCTCTCGCGTGTGGCACGGGGACGCACAGCTCTGTCTCGGGAGAGGGAGCACCTCGGCACGACCGGCAGAGCGGCTGCTTTATCGCGCGGGAAGCCGACGGTGTTGTGTCGCGAACGAGGTTCACGCGAGGGTGGATTGGCGATGCCTCGAGCGAACGAGCGAACGCCACAGACACGGAGCCCACAAGTTGCGTGGTGTATCAATTATAAAAACAGTTCGCGGTTTTCGGTACGTATTCGTCGGGTAAACGCGGCTTATACTTGTACTGTGTGTAGTAGTGGTATCGGCGGCACTGTGTGTCAGCAAATGCGCGCAGAGCAGCGCCAGAGGAACTGGCGACACACGGAGGCGTCGTTCAAGACACAGACGGGCGCATCAATCCGGCGTTACCGGAAGCTACCCGAGCGCCGGCGTGGCGGAAACGGGAAGCGGCGAATCGCCGACGCCGATTGGCTCGTGATGATGTGCCCCGGCCCCCGGCACGTCGAATCTGGCCCGCGCACGCGCTATCCCCTCGTCGTTGCCCCCCCGTTCCCGAGCTGACCGACCACGTGACTGCCCTGGAGCTGGCGATGAAAACGCGGCTTTGGAATCTCTTTCCGCCTTAGGTCCTGCGCACAATAGAGCCATATTAGGAATAAGGCTGAGTTTCCACTGAGCGCGTCACGCAGCGTCACGCGTCGCGTCATCCAATCAAAACATCCCATTTCGATTCCGTCACAAGAATGTAATGAAATGGGATGTTTGGATTGGTTAACTTGTGACGACGCGACGCGTGACGCGCTCAGTGGAAACTCAGCCTAAGAATAATGATATTTTAAATATTAATTATAAACAAACGGAACATGATCAGGGACGATTTTTTCTTCTCAATCTTTTTTACAACCCAAAATACACCAATTTTGTTAAAATTTTAAAGGAGAATCGGCGGAAGGGCGTTATATTCAATATTAAATATATAAATATTAGGATCTATAAATATATTATTACAGGAATATATATAGGAATATTCTTGTAATAAATATTAAATATTGAGATATGTAAATGTAGGAATACTTCTATATTTATACCTATCTTATATTTTGGTCTTTTCCATTAGGAGTTCCGCATAATAAAAAATATAAGGAACAATAAGGGCTCAGTCACAATGAGAAAAATAAGGAATAAGATAAAGGAATAAGGAATAAGGCATGTTGCATCTCACTTTAATGTACAGTGCGGAGCAGAAATGATTCCTTTATCTTATTCCTTATTTTTCTCATTGTGACTGAGCCTTAAGGAACACAGATATTAGCGATTAATACACGGCTTCCGATAGGTTAAAAATCTATTGTCTGTGTTATTCCCTGTTATTTCCGTTGCCTGTATTTTTCATTGTGCATCATCCAACTTTAATTATTCTTGATGCTTTAGTCCTAATCGCTAATATCTGTTCTCGTTCCTTATATTTTTTATTGTGCGGAGGCCTTTACGTTTAATTATTATTTTTAATTCAGATTCCTATAATATTTAATTACTTATTCTTAAATATTCCATTTCGAGAAACCGATGAAACCGACTCGACGGATGTCCGCCGCTAAAAGGACAGGGCGCGTTTGCAATCTGAGCAATATCGTGCCGTTCAATCAGAAGTGGCCAACGCGACATGCAGGTTTGTTCGGTCTGCTGCGTTTTACCTTCTTCTTGCGCGCAACGTGGGATCATTTAGGAATCTGTTTGTTATTGAACTGGCTGCATTAATTCAAAGTTTATCTTTTTCCATCCAGTGTGGAGTAAAAAAGATAAACTCTGAACTAGTGCAAGACGCAGATGGAAATGGACAAAAGTGACAAAGCAACGTAGAAATAAAAAGAAATAAAATTAAGAAAATAGAAAAAAAAGATTAAAATTAATTGAGTAAAAAAATTAATTTTAAAAATAAAATAAAATAAAATTTTATTATTTCTTTTTTATAAAAATGAATGCCGGCATCTCGTCGACGGTCCCTGGCGAGTTTAATTGACCCTGTGTCCGCTAGGAGCGCTGACGCACGTTTTCTGCGTTCTCGATCGCGGCGTGCGAGTTCTCTCTCCCTCCCCCTCCTGCCCGGAGTCCCCGGTCCCCGCGGCCTGGTGCCTGGTTGCGTCGCGTGAAGTTGTCTCGGGGAGCGAGTCAGCGAGCGGCATAAACCGGGGCGGATTCGCCGATTTGGGACGCTGATCATGTAGCTTGCCGCGAGTCTTGGCAGGCGCTACCGTGGCTCTCTCAACGTAGGAACTGGCTCGCACTAGCAACAATTATAACAAACGAGCCCGTTCGCGTTCCATGACTTCCCCACTCGATCACACGTGAGTAGAACGCACTTTGGAGTAGTTGGAGTAATTGGACTCTACCTCGCGTCGCCTCGCGACGCGACTTGCGTTCGCGCGAGATGTGATTGACCGTCCGTCCGACCGACCGCTCGTCTCGCCGCGAGATTCACTTAGAGCCGAGGCTTCTCGACGAAGCGAGGTCGGACGGACGGGATAACTCGTGCACGCGTCCGCGTTTCCCGTCTGTTTGACGGAATGGCAAACGTAGAACATGGTAGCGTGATTTTAGGTTAACAGAAGATGACAGTATTAGAAACGGAGGAAGACGCAGATAAACGCTCCGTTCCTCCTAGAAAGAAGTTCTGCCTGTCCCTGTCAGGTCGCGGACGTGCAATCCCCATCGTCGTCCCGCAGCCCCCTCCTACATCCACGAGAGGGGGCCTTCTGGATAGAACAGATCTTTCGTTTAGTATGCTTCTTTCATTTATTTGTAACGATATTAGCCATCCCTGTATTGGCAACCGATATGTAATTTAAACAAGAGGCACATCTTTGATCGTACAATGATTTTGATAAAGGTACAAGCAAAATGTTGAATGGCTATCGAAATCAGCTGAGCAATCACCAGGATGGAAGCCACGACATGTCTGGTACCAGTACGGAAGGATTAAAGATAGCCACCTTATGCAATCTAGGAAATACTTGCTTCCTCAATAGTGTATTATATACTTTAAGAATCGCGCCTTCCTTTCTGCACAATTTACATCATTTAGCCACCGATTTGTCAAACCTAAACGACAAGCAACTTCAGACAAAAGTAAATACTAGATAAATTTAATAGATTGATTTGTTGAAACATTTGTAGTTTTTTTTTAATCTAAATGTATACATATCGAAATTATCAATATTTTTCTTGTAGGCCAAATCTTCTTCATTAGGTAGAACCGGAGTATCGCTAACATCGAGCAGTAGTCGTAGCTGGAGCAGTAAAGATCTGCTGGCGCTAGCTGGATCAACAGTAGAAGCCAATAAACCACGTATTCAAATAGCTACTGAGAGATTACACGAGCTCTTTATGGCATTGCGAGCATCGGAGGTGAGAGAGAACAGCGAACCGTACCAACCGGATGCTTTTTTACAAGCTCTTAGGTATGTATATTATTGTCGAGGTATTGCAGAAGTGTTTTGCGTTCACATTATCCTTATATTGGTTTCATTACAGAGAAGTAAATCCGATATTTGAGGGAAATCAGCAGCAGGATGCACATGAACTTCTGGTATGCTTGCTCGACAACATCAGGGAGACTTTCCAATTGTTGGTCAGATACAGAGAGAGCCAATTCGGTCAGAGCAACGGCGGTTATCCTGAATTTACCACAAACCATGCCATGACAGAGACACAATCGGAGAGCGCTTCTGCGAAGAGGAGCCTTCGTAAGTCCAGAAAGAAGAAGAAAATTACGAGCAGGGGGAGTTCGGTATCTCTCGCGCAGCCAAACGCAAATGGCGTCGCAGGATCCACGAGACCATATGAGAACGGTCACGCAGAGTTCGCAGAGAGTAACGGCGAGATAGGGATGCGCAAGCCGGAGAGCAAGAAGTGTTTTATCTCGGAGGACTTTGAGGGTGTCAGCCTATTGCGCACAACGTGTCTCGAGTGCGAACACGTGACGGAACGGAAGGAGACCTTCTGCGATATATGCGTACCCATTGACATTGATCGTTCAAACGAGAAAGGTGCGCACTTAATTAGTTCTTGTTCGCTCTATGCGAAGTAAAAGTAGAAATATGTTATTACTATCATTTAAGCTCATATGACGTATGTTTCTAAGCTCTGTCTGTGAGATTTTCATAGCTTAAGTATTTTATATTCCAGAATTAACTTGCAATTAATAATAATGTGACTTTTCTTCATAGATGATGATGGTGAATTGGTGGATAGCAGTGAGGTATACAAACGCGCTGTAGTGACTAGTGAACTGCTTTGGGGTAGGGATAAATACTGGTGTGCACGGTGCCTACGATATAATGAGGCTCGCAGAGCCGTATGTTTTCCCTCTTTACCCAGACTCCTTATCTTGCAGTTGAAGAGATTTTCTACTGCCGCTGGGTAAGTCTCGTGTGATCTTTCAGCATTAAAAGCAACAGATATTATATAATTGAAATTGATACCAGTAAAATATAGCTCAAAGTTTGTAAAAGTTATCGAAAAATGTTTTTGAAATTTATGACAATCATAAACAATTGTATTAAAATTACAAATGTTCCGCTAGTTATTTATTTTTTTAAGGGTTTATTGCATATTTAACTTTGCTTGAGTCACATTGAGTTACATTTATATTACATCGATCAAGAACCTTTTGCGATATTCGCATCGCGATTACATTGAAACTTACGTTTTCAGTTCGATGGAGAAAATCAATAATCATATGCCAACGCCGTTTACCTTGCAATGCTTCTGCGAGGAATGCAGTAACGATGAGACCCATGGGACGACAGCTGGTGGCAGTACGGAGACGCGGCATGTGTACAAATTATACTCGGTCATAATGCACCAAGGTGCAACGATGACCGCCGGGCATTACGTCGCTTACACACGTTTACCCGACGAATCTGCATACGCGGAATATTCTCAATGCGATCGCGACAATAAGCGGCAGAACTCGAGCCAGGCGGGCGCCGCGAACGCAAACTCGTCATCGTCGTCTTCCTCCTCTGACAAAGCGACAGGCCTCCTCAAGTACTTCAGGAGCAAGCCTAGCGCGAGCGAGAACAAGGAGCAGCTAGTGAATAGGGTCGGCTGTCGTAGCATGGATTGTTGCGGCATCAGGCGAAATAAACAGGGCGTCACTTGGCTGGAGTGCGACGACGAGGCGGTGCACGTGATCCCGCTGCGAGAACTCGAGGACAAATTGGCGCCAAATGCGCGGAATTCCGCCACTCCCTATCTCCTGTTCTATGTGAGGTCGACGACGTAAGCTGCCGTTTCTCGTCTCCTCGCATCGGAAGTTCAGTATCAAAATGTCTTCGTTTGGAATTCTCCGAGCGAAGCAGCAGCGAGCACACGATGACAAAAATGGGCCTCGTTCTTCCCACATTGCTCTCTTCCTCACCCTCTATTCTCCAACGATCGTGCTGTGATGTATCGCACATTCCAAATCACCCGAGTTCTCTTCTTCCTGTATACGTACCGCATCGGGCTTTAGAGACGCGAGCGTGTATTATTTTCGTAGGTAATAAAACTACCGCCAATCATATTATGTACATTAGATTCCCGTCGATCGGACGGTTATACGTCGAGCTGACTTCTGTACATGTAACGAAATACCTTCGAGCTCGACGTAACGAATTCATGGAGCGAACATCGCAATTCCGCGCGTAGACGACTTAGCCTTAGTTGGGACGTGGAACGTTTTATTATTGAGTTATCTGTAAAATAATAAAAAAAAATTATGTATTCTTGACACACACCTGTCTACCATATGTGCTTTGTACCGTATCGCGAGATGGAGGCACCTGACCCGATCCCCAGGAAGTCTACCGGCGACTTTATACCGTTGGACGTCATTGGCGACGTAGCTTGAATATTTTAGAACGTCGTTTATTGCGGGCGTCCATCGTTCCGCCGGTTTCCAATATTATTAATCGATCACGCGCTGGAAAATGGCACGATTCAATTTCCAGCTGTTAGCGCAAATAAGAGTACACGTCGCGCGTAGCGTTTAATCAATTATGAATTACAACGCAGCCCGTAACGAGGAGGCTGTCGATGCGCGATCGATGGAAATAAATTCTTTTCATCGTCGTAGCCGTCCAGCTCTCTTGCTAATGACCCGGTCAGGACGGGTTCGGCGGAATTTTTATCTTCGCCGAATATGCGCATACGGCCGCCGGCCGCTCGGAATATCGCGTGTACACATGATGAAATATTTGTATAGTGTCAGCTCAATCATACGTGGCTACATCCATATATCGATCATTTCCATAGGGGGTCAGTAGTGGAGTAACGTTCCACCTGTCAGTCGGGCACATAGTAGTTCCTACTACTTTCAGACGTGATACATTCAGTAGTTCGTATCTCTTAGGTGGAGCACGTTCCTACACGGCTATGTTCTCGTCGACACTCCTCGAGTAAGGCAAAAGGCAAGTGGATAGAATAATGGAACAACCTAATTAAACGATTTTATATTGGAAGATCTAATTGGTAAAATGTACAATGAACGAGAAGCTAATTGGCGATTAAAAATTTTCCAATATAGCGTTTGTTAATTAATTTGAAAAGAATTGTATATATGTTATCAACAATTCTTTTGATATAAATAATTCTTTTTCTTATTTTTACTTAAATGTAATTGACAGTTAATTTAAGTATATATCTTTTATAATGTGAGTGCTGCATTAATTTATATCGATATTTATATTTTCACTGTATTATTTTTTCGCGTATTATTTAAAGCAGCATTATTATTAATAAATTTCTCACAAAGAATCTATTGTAATCTTATTGTATTTTAATATTCAAATTTCACGTTCCAAATATTTATGTTATTTTTCGTTTAGAATTTCTTAATGAATTTTCCTTTTTATGTGCATTTTTCCGAGTACACGACGCGTCCGAAACACATTCGTCCGTAACTATATTAAACGTCGAATTCTTTGTCATTATGGTGAGTAAAGTAAAATCGCAGAAAATAATTGTATGTGACGTGAACACACCATCCTCACAATAAAAAAATGCGCAAGTCGTGCAGACGGCAATTCCTATCGCGGAGGACCTGCACTGAGAAAAAAATTTCTGCATTTTAGTAAATATTTTAATATGCGAACAACTGTGACTCCATTTACTAAGATAAAGAAAAAATTATTTTTTATTAGTATACATATGTGTGTTCACTGAGAAAAAAATGCTAATAAAAAGGAAATTTTTCTTTATTTTAATAAATGGAGTCACAGTTGTATCCCTTACAGAAATTTTATACTGTAATAAGTGATTATTTGGCTAGTGCTTATAATTATACTTATTTTGAGTATTAAAAGCATTAAAAACAGTGCTTTTAATACTTAAAATAAGTAATTAATCACTAGCCAAATAATCAGCACTTATACAGTATTAAATTTCTGTCGGATGCAAATTAATATTTACTGAAATGCAGAAAATTTTTTTCTCAGTGTAGCAAAGCACCGGCACGATGCGTAAATCATCTCCTCCGCTCCCCTTCGCATTATTCGCAATAATTTTATTCTCCGCGATAAAAATCTTAATGGAAATTTCAAGCTTTCTCTTTCACGCGCCGCATATATCGCGTATGTTACATTCCGTTTCGCTGAACGGGTGTAATCGATACACAACGGCCGCGAAGGCACCAAACCAAACAGATGCCGCGACGTGACACATCTGCGCACGCTGTATTTACGAAACGTCATGTGTCATCGAAAAATACACCTTGTTTCCGTCGAGGAACCATTCGCCGACGCTATCGGAATGAATCAACCTAAATACGTCCGTATATATACGTTTCGCCGCGCGGGATACCTGGTTTCGACGTCTCTCCTTCGCGGCGCGTTTAAAGCTACACAGCGAAGATCCGCAGTAGGTCACTTATCACCACATGTAATCGCTTCCGAGTCTGCAACTGCAACGTAGTACACTGTCTCGTGATTCTCGTGAATGGTATACTTATGCAATACTAGGGTGAACGGCGATAGGCATGGGAAAAGGGAAATATCGCACGCGTTATTTGATCGCAAAATCGATGGCGCGTTTCGCACAAGAGTCGCCGAGTTAACGAGTCGAATGAAGAACGAGAATCGTCTGAACGGAAGATATATCGGCGAACATCTTTTTAAGTCGTGGAGCAAAAGCACACATTTTCCTTTAAATTTTGTATATATAAATTAAGTTTGGTATATTTATCTGTTGTTATCGCTTTTATCTGTTGCTCACGTAAAATTAAGGAAATTTCAATATTTTATTGTTTAGTTGGCAAACGACAAACATTTTCTCAAGACGTTGTCTTTGTTGAGCAAAATTGTTTAACTCACTTTTTATTATCTAAATCGTTATTCATATTCTTACAAGCGGCTTTTAAACGAAAGTCGCTTTATGAATTATTTCCACACATTGACTGCTGTGCTTATTGCAGGAATACTTAAATCGAATTAATTATCATTATGAAGCACCAACAAGTAACCGTAGACATGACGAACATGGTGTTCACCGCTTGCTCCTATCTGGCACTCGCCGGAGCGGTCTGGATATTTTTGCGGCTCATCCAGGCCTGCTTTTGGCTGCCGAAACATCTGAAAAGGCAAAATGATGTTCAAAGAATGTTGCAAGATAAGGTGAACTCGACTATCTTTCAACTCAATTTGATCACTCGGTTTTTTTTAGTCAATGCATATGCGCAAATCAATTCACATTATTAATGTCGATTTCTGACAATGCGGATTAACTTTAAACTCGGTTTAACTCACTTTTCATCTTTTTCTAATAGTTAGAAAAAGATGAAAAGTGAGTTAAACCGAGTTTAAAGTTAATCTACATTGGTAGAAGTAAATAAGGATTGTAAACATTAATCATAATTAGCAAAGATTTATCTAATTCTCCATCTTTTAAAACGGTTTAAGAAACGTTTAATATAAGAGCTTTTTAATATTTCGTAAGATAATTATTAATAAATTATGAACGTATGGGGTTCTTTAGGTGGAGAGTTACGAAAAATACGTGCTAGAATGTGAGGAGAAGGAAAGGGCGGAAATGTTGGATCAGATCGACGATGGGAAGAAGAGTCTCGAGATGTCGGAGAAGTGGAAGGAGCGAAGGGAATGCCTCGACATGCTCAAGCGAGAGCTGGAAAGAGTTCGCGAGGGTAAAGACATGTCCGATTGGGACGCCTTGCTGGAGGAGGAGCTGAAGAAGCACGAACTGGAGTCCAAGTTTCTGGAGGAGGAAGAGGAGGAAAACTCGAAAAACGACGCTAATAAAGAGAAGAGCGACAGTGAAAAAGAGGTAAAGAAAGTTGAGTTCGATACCGAACCGAAGAAGAAGAAGTAACGAGTCTGTCTGATGTGTTTTGAAAGTGCCTTACTGAGACTTTACGATAACTGTTTCTCTTAAAAAAAAAAAATTGCATGAAAACAAAAAATCTCCCCTCGAGCAAATAAATTTTCTGTATTAAATACTCATATGTGGCGCGCGATAATCAAATAATTCAAAGATGTATGTACGATCTCGGTACGATCCGGAGGATACCAGAATTGTTTAAGTAATTGCTATTTTACTGATAATCTAATATCACACTGATAGACCAATATCATTACATAAGAGCAACGCGCCGTTATTAAAGCGAGATGAGATATGAAATAATACATTTTTCGTGTATTTCCAAGTACACAAATTTTTCCAACTTACTAAACTGCGTGCCAATTTTTTGTCGGATTTTAAAACACAGTTCTCGTTGGAATATTAAAATCCCCTACGCCTCCCTGATTAATTGATGCTAATAAACCTCTAAAACACTGTAAAAAATTTTTGGCTGAGGTAATATTTTTCGCAATAAATTTTTTACAGTGTTTTAGATGTTTATTAGCATCAATTAATTGGGGAGGGGTAAGGGATTTTAATGATAAAACAAAAACTGTGTTTTAAAGTTCGACAAAAAATCGGCACGCAGTTTAGTAAGTTGGAAAAATTTGTGTACTTGGAAATACACGAAAAATTTATTATTTCATATCTCTCGGCGTGTTGTTCTTATTTGTCTTATGTAATAATATGGATCTCTAATGATGTATCTTGAGAGCGTTTTCTTAATTATTGCAGATAATCTAAAACTTTATTTACTTTGTTATAATATGTAGAAGACATAGTTTTATTAATTCTCGTTGACAAATGGAAAGTAATTTACATTGCAAAAATTATATGTAATTGATGGTATTAGTATCTCTTGAGTAAAAATGATCGCATTGCAATTAAAGAGAGATAAACAATAAGCTTTAACTAAGTGCATATATAAAATATGTTTCCAAAGCAGAAATTACAAATAATCGTTGTTTTTACGTATATATATTATAATTAAGGAAAGTGATAACTACTCAACGTTTAATAATTATCCAAGAGTGGAAGTGAAGTTTAGACTTTAGACGTACTTATAAATCACTGAATTCGTTGTCGCCATTCCTGCGATCGATATGCAGAACAAATCGTGAACGTCTACCTCGACGGACTCGTACCTGCTTTTAATACATGTCACGTTTATCGATATTCTCTCTACGTGCGCATTAATAATATATATCATCCATTTACTTAATCGTCACGGAGTTGCGGCGGCTCTCCCTTAACGGATCCCAATCGTATACCTAATGCAACCGGCATTATATTTACTCACATATACAGGGTGTTAAAAAAAAGCATTCAGCATTTATATAGTAGATAGTAGACTTAGTACTGTGTGTACTATCTACCACATGAATTAACACCCTGTATATATGTAGGTATATCTCAGCGTGACGATATTATTAGCGGCGTTTACTTCTGCGTTCAAAGTTCAAACGTGTGAATATTTTAGGAAAGGTTTTAGATAGATCTAGAATTCTAGAAGACACGTTTTCGCAACTAATTGTAAGAAAATACATTTATTATACATACAAAGATTATGCTGCAATATACGACAATTTGTATACGGCAATTCGTTGACTCCTGTGTTTTTATATTGTAACATTATTATATATGAAACGTACATGCAACACACATATCTAATCTCTATTGTAGAATCAATAAAATGAATAATTAGGATATTCGAGAACTAGCATTTCTGTTATGATGTCTCTTCTATGTAAATTTATGAATAACTTGACAAAAACTCGGTACAGCTGCATGATCTATCGCAACCGTTTGGCTTTCGGCGTTCGAACGCAGACATATTATTTCGAGCGCAGAGCTGTTCGATGAGCGCAGCTGCTTACAATTAATTCTACGATTATTTTCCAACTTCGACAGGCAGGTGCGTGCCATCGCCTTTTACCTGTCGGTGTCGTCGCGACGAAAGTCAAGGTTATTCGATGAATTTAAAAAGCAGCGTCGTTTGCTGGCGCAGCTCCAACTAGAGCGACGACTATTTTCTTCGGCGACGGAGAGCTTTAGAAATGAAAGGGAGATTTATCAGAAGCACGCCGCGCCATTTGGGGCAACGTGCCTCGAATTTGAAAGTTCTTCTGATTATTCTATATACTTTAAAGAATACATTTCGGTTTATTTTATCCAATTAAAATTTTTTTGTATAAAAATATATGAAAAATATTTAATTTTGTAATATAAAAATGTATAAAAATATATATAAACATATGTAATAAAATATGCCCATATATGTTTTTCCTTTCTTTTATGTGTTCTTTGTTCGCATATACACTGTAAATCCAAGTGTGTTATTTCTACACGCATATAAACGTTTAAAAATGATATATTTAACTGAAGCTCGTTTTACATGTTTTGTTGCGTATTAAATTAATATGTTCAACGTAGTAAGAAAATGTTTGAAAAATAATTAGAAAAATAACTTTGCATTGTTTTTTCTACAAAAAGTAAAATTATTATTAGATCACTTTATATACGACTATTTTATATATATATATATGTATATGGACAATTTTTCTCATTTCCTCAAACTTGACTTTTTATTAAAATAAAAACAATGTAAAAATTATCCTTTTAATTATATATTCTTTAATTCTTCTTATTATTTTTCCTGTATAAACACAGTAAAAAATTATGCGTCTATATGTTAAGGTTTTCTAACTAATTTTCTAACTAATAAAAAATTATACGTGTGTAATTTTTGCGCAGTCTAGGCAGTAGCCGGGTGCTCCTTGGCAGATTGTGCAGACATAGTCAGTGGGTATAGATTTTCTTCGCAAAGAACAATTGTGACAGTGCAGACCCTTGCGCATGATCTTTCCTTCTTCTGTTAGTGTTTTCAAAGGGTGTTCAACTATACCGGGGTCACAATCAGAATCGAAATGAAAGTTCAATAAATGTCTTATTATTTCTAAACAAAAATTGTAAAGTGGGATCTTAAATCCTGAGTATTTATTGTAGAGTTGGTGCGTATTTATCATCTTGAGTTGCAAAATATGTACAAATATTTTAGAATACCACGTAAAAGTTTTTCTTTTGCGAGGGTAATTCGCAAGGGTAAGCATTTGATCTTGCCCGTCTATGCCCGACATATATTTATTATAGCTAATTATTGGCAGCGGTTTTGACTTCGTTTCTTTTCGTTTATTTTGTACTTTAACCATGTAATTTTTATGTTCGTTAGATATATAAGCGACATCTCTTTTGTCCTTCCACTTACCTATCATTATACCATTCGCATATTTCGCGATAGTTTTTCCTTTCTTTAATTTTTTGTCTCTCACCTCCGCCGGAAAAGATTTTCCATTACTTTTTATCGTTCCGGTACAATACGTTTTTCTATCAGTAAGACGCTTCATTAGTTCGTAACTATTGTAATAATTGTTTATATACAGGCTGTGCCCGACGTCTAACATTCCTTGAAGTAAATTCATAACAACTTTTTCTGAGTGGCCTTTTCTATCACGATCATCTAACATGCCTGTGTAGGCCATCAATTTTAAAATAATGCCTTCAGATGTTGTGAGCATATATAACTTAATGCCATATTTATGGCACTTGTTTGTTGTCGTACATTGTCGTCCACGCCACAAAATCATCGATTCGTCCAAGTCTAAGCTAATCTCACGGCCTGGAGAAAATATTTCCGACATTCGCGAATTGAAAAAATTCACAATATTTCTAATTTTGTAAAGACGGTCAGCCGAAGCTACTCCATCATTGTCAGGATTTTTTGCAAAGTGCAACGCTCGCAGTATTAATAAAAAACGATCGCAGCTCATTCTATTCGCGAAGATAGCTGAGCTAAATACTCCTCTATATCCCAATAGTCCTATTCGTGTCAATCGGAATATGCAGTAGTAATCCTAAGAACACTAACATTTCATCCATATAGAGACGTCTTTCCATGTTGTAACTCGGGATTTTTCTTTCGTTTGTGGGCGCAGAAATATTTCAGCAGCATACCTGTTTGTCTGTGTAATAGTAGGGGAGCCCAATAGGGGATTTTGGGATTTACTCGAGCGCGACAGATTAACATATAGGGGGATACTTTGCACCCTGTTGAGTACCTCCACTATATATAAGCCCTTAATATGGGATCACGCGTCTAGGGCAGCCGATCAGAATAGTAAAAAAAAAAATCAGTCGTTATAGAAATACTCGAGCGCGTCAGATTAAGGTAAGGTGGGTTAATAACATGCTGAAAAGTGTGCATTTCAATAATCTGACGATATGAGCGTGACGTAAAGGAGTGGGAGGGTCACAAACTTGCAAAAAAAAAAACATCACCTTGACATTCTCGAGCGCTGTCGAATTTTTTTTTATTTTGAAGGAAATAATTCAAGAATAACGGAAAAAATATAATCTGCAGATTTCCACAAGCCGAAGTAGCATAAATCGTCAGAACTAGTAGTCAGAACTATAAGTCGGTACTGGTTAAAGAATTGGAAAAAAAATTGAAGAAATGGAACTACCGCCATCCAATGTAGATTTTGTAATTGTAGATGACTTCTTCTTTTTAAATACTTTCAAAGAAATGCCGCGCAGTTTTAGGGATGTGTCAAAGATTTTGCAATGTCTTGTTAATAACTCAGCAAGTCGAGTAGCCATTGTATTTGATCGCTACTTCACACCTTCTATCAAAGATTATGAGCACACTCTTCGAGGTAGTGTGGATGACAAGGATTTCTACATCTCCGGCCCTCAACAAACGAGAACAGCAGATTTTGCGAAAGATTTGAAAAACATCAAGTTTAAAGAAGCTCTTGTCAAGTTTTTTATCGATCATTGGGCTGATCAGGAGATGGCTACGATTATCGGTAACAAAACAATATATCTGAGTCATGATTTGTGTTACGTATATTCAGTTACCAATAATAAAGTAACGCGAACCATCGATCATGAACTGTCATGTCCTGCTCATGAAGAAGCGGATACAAAAGCAGTATTTCTTGCATGTCAGCTAAAAGAAGATTCCACTGTTACATTGCATTCTATTTTCCATGCATTTTATTTGTCACATTTAGTGATTTAAAAAAAATTTTTTTTTTAATTCGTCAGATTAAGAAAATCCCTCCAAATAATCGTCAGATTATGGGTCAGCACGACTAGGACATCAAGCTGAATCACCTGTATAATAATCTGACGCGCTCGAGTATTTCAAAATGGCGATTTTTTTTTTGCATTATCAAGAAGCCGCCATGAGCTTGCGTCATGTCCGAATCGTCAGTCTTTTGAATGGGAGCTTCTTTCGGGTTCACTTAACATCCCCTCTGAATATCTGACGCGCTCGAATAAATTTTTTTTTCCTCGTTTTCAACCCTTCCGTACAGCCACCTTCACCATGCAAACCGGTAGATTAGCATACCTCCAATATCAGAGACACGTGGGGCATATACACTATCAATATCTGACGCGCTCGAGTATTTTTATGTGACTATTTTTTTTTACATTTTTGAAAACCTGTAGACGCTTCCCCCACCGGTGAAAGGGTGTACATTATATAACCTTTTTTTCTTTCTACCATCTAATCTTCAAAATCTAATAGGTTCCTACGACGCTCGAGTAAATCCCCATTTAGCCTTCTGGGCTCCTCTACTACAACTATTTCACCCAGATAATCGCAAGTCAGTATATGAAAAAAATAATGATGACAATCGCTTTTTAAATATTTTCGGTAAATTTTCAGTTTTCATAAAGTAGAAACGTTTTATTGATGTTGAATTATTTTCCCAGATTATGTTCTCTGATACAGGAGGCACTTGTTGTTGTGTTAGCACCGGTACAATATTTTCTTTTTCATCCGAACTTTCAGCATCAGAAGTTTCCGGAGTATCATCGAAGGGAACACATCTTCGCTCCCAGAATCAAAATCACCGTCAAGATACAGGTCGGACAATTTTTCCAAAATTTGTGAAGCTTCTACTTCTGTTAAGGAACTTTTATCTTCCAATTTTCTTTGTTTAAGGCGTGGAGGCTCTGCTAAATTATCATTTTCATCAGCCATATTAATTGTGATGCCACTGAAAACGAATTAAAAAAATTAGAAACCGCGCACATGGTAATTATAGCATATAATATTACCTTAAATTTATTCAATGCCCGCACAATTACATGCATACATTTAGAGCTATAATGCCGAACTAATGTGAATATATACACACATATTTTGTGAACATGTAACCTATCACGTGATCGACACCTGATCGACTGAAGGTACCGCATCACGCGCTGGCGCGTGATTGGCAGAGAACGTGTTAAATAATGTTAAATTAAAATAACGTTTGTTTATTCGAATGCTGGCTAGTCAGTATATAGAGACCGCTATAGAAGCGCGAACTTATTCGCAGTTATCTCTTGTCTACTTATTATTATTACATTATACTTACAAAAGAACAAATATATATAAATCTAGAAACTCTAGTGGTAGGGAATGGTCGTCTTAGCCAGTCTTAGCGACGAAGAAAATAACTCGCTTTGTGACCGCAAGACTCGCTGCCATCGGTCAGTGTACTATGTGGTGGGACAAGGACGGAAATAGTAATTAGTAAATTCAAAATCGTGAGTGTCAGATAGGCAATAATTGAAGTTCCAAATGAGGAAAGGAATAATAAATAACTTTGTAAAGAATAGAACGTTGGAAATCTTTTTATTTGTTTCTTTATAAGGACAAATCACTGACCGAGCGGTACTGAGGGAATAAAAATTCTGCGTGAAGCATATATGTAATATTGCAATCTTCTTTTTAGATTGCTAAATGAACAATATAGACAACAGGATTTTTGTTTTACAATAGCTAGTTATTTCGACCAAGCTCTTTTTCTTCCTTTATTTTGAATCTAATTATAATAAAACAATAAGAAATAATTTACTTTGTGAGATATAATATGTTATTCTATGGAAGAGAAATATCTCTCTTCGAATACAAACGATATCAATATAAATTATTTCTCATAACGAGAAACATATCTAGAGTTTCATTGTACATACATTGTTAATTCTAACGGACACCGGATCATAAAAAAAACGGAAAGCCAATTATAAGAATGCGCAAATTAATAAATTGACAATTTATATATTCTTAACTTACAATATTTAAAGATGACGCGTGATTCGGTATGAGAACGGTCGACTTGTATTAGTTCAGATTCTCACCTCATGTACATGCCTCGGTTTTATAAGATTAATTAGAAAGTTGAAGGCTATGAGTAAAGGAATATGAAGTAAATAATAACCCGTTTCGAAAATCCATACCCAGTAAGCAAGAAACACCAAGAAACATTTTAACTATACATTACTAGCAACGTTTTAACATTAATGCAATGTAGTTGAAATGTTTCTTGACGTTTCTTGCTTACTGGATAGTTAATTTACAAGTCACAATATTTACATAAATCTACTAAAATACTTTTCTCAGCACATGTTATTTTCAAAAATGTACTTGAATTAAAAGCAATTAAAAGATTGTTGTCATGTGTTAATAAATTCTTCCTCGTTAAAACAACCATCCCTCCCACCACCAAAATCAGTCTGAGTTTCCAGACCTGTGTGTAAGACCATGATATAAAGTATAGTGTCAATTGATTAACATTTCTAATTTGCCAACAAGTAACACACGATAAATCAGTTATCTTAACTTAAAATTTAGAGTAGACTTTCTGAAATATGTGAAAAATGTTACAATTAACATTTTATTTTTTACTGTGCACAAACAGAAATTATATGTACATGAGAAAAAATATATGTCATCATAGACATATTTTATGTATATAGGATTTATTTATATTTTTATATAAAACATTTTTCACTGAAGATGCAAAATATGATGCGCAATGTGAAGCAATTAAAAATGTTTGTAGGAAGACAGTTCATTTTCAAAGTTAATTACTTACGAAGCAAACATTCAATTCGCAAAGAAATCGTCGCCTAAAATTAAAACAATATATGAGAATTATGCGCCATCTTGTGTAAAGGGCGACTGTAATGTCTGTTAAGTTAGCACCCCCCTCCCCACAAAAAATCGGAATAACACATACACAGAAATTAAGTGCTTTTTATGTGCTAATTATGTGCTCTATTCACGCTTTTTGTGCCCGAGCGGTTTTGCAAGAAATCACAATTGAAAGTGGGAGTGCTGGCTTAACGTAAGCTAGCACCCTTACTCATTAAAATTACATATAAAATAAAAAACTCAATATGATAGAATTATGTGCTTTTTATGTGTTTTCAAATGCCTCAAACAAAATTAGTATATCTGTAATAGTTTAAAAGATATACACAAAAAAGATCTATATACTACTGATATAAGAGTAAAGTATCAGTTAAAATACAGAAAGCAAAATAATTCTTGTTTTAAAATGTTTCTCGATTAATGTGTTCTCGAAATATGCACAATGAAATTTTCATGCTCATCCCGTTCCACCGACCCGAACGTGAGCACCCCATACGTACAAGAGTAAAGTACCAGTTCAAATATAGATAGCAAATTGGTTTTAGTCTTAAAATGTTCCTTAATTTATGTGCTTTCAAAATATGTAGAATAAAAGTTTTGTGCTTATTATTCCCTTCAGCTGACAAATCTCCTTGAAAGTGAACGCCCCATGTGTACAAGAGTAAAGTACCAGTTAAAATACAGATAGCAAATTAGTTTTAGTCTTAAAATGTTCCTTAATTTATAAGCTTTTAGAATATGTAGAATAAAAGTTTTGTGCTTATCCCTTTTAGCTGACAAACCGCCTTGAAAGTGAGAACCCCATGCGTACAAGAGTAAAGTACCAGTTAAAATACAGATAGCGAATTGGTTTTAGTCTTAAAATGTTCCTTAATTTATGTGCTTTCAAAATATGTAGAATAAAAGTTTTGTGCTTATTCCCTTCAGCTGACAAATCTCCTTGAAAGTGAGCGCCCCATGTGTACAAGAGTAAAGTACCAGTTAAAATACAGATAGCAAATTAGTTTTAGTCTTAAAATGTTCCTTAATTTGTGCTTTCAAAATATGTAGAATAAAAGTTTTGTGCTTATCCCCTTCAGCCGACAAACCGTCTTGAAAGTGAGCACCTCATACGTACAAGAGTAAAGTACCAGTGCACGGAAATCTCATTGTGCATATTTTAAAAGCACATAAATTAAGGAACATTTTAAGACTAAAACCAATTCGCTATCTGTATTTTAACTGGTACTTTACTTTTGTACGCATAGGGTGCTCACCTTCAAGGCAGTTTGTCGGCTGAAGCAGGGGATAAGCACAAAATTATTATTTTACATATTTTGAAAGCACATAAATTAAGGAACATTTTAAGACTAAAACCAATTCGCTATCTGTATTTTAACTGGTACTTTACTCTTGTACGTATGGGGTGCTCACTTTCAAGGAGATTTGTCGGCTGAAGGGAATAAGCACAAAACTTTTATTCTACATATTTTGAAAGCACATAAATTAAGGAATATTTTTAGACTAAAACCAATTTGCTATCTGTATTTTAACTGGTACTTTACTCTTGTACGTATGGGGTACTCACTTTCAAGGAGGTTTGTCGGCTGAAGGGGATAAGCACAAAACTTTTATTCTACATATTTTGAAAGCACATAAATTAAGGAACATTTTAAGACTTAAACCAATTTGCTATCTGTATTTTAACTGGTACTTTACTCTTGTACGTATGGGGTGCTGATGTTCGGGTCGGTAGAAGGGGATGAGCACGAAAATTTCATTGTGCATATTTCGAGAACACATTAATCGAAAAACATTTTAAAACAAGAATTATTTTGCTTTCTCTATTTTAACTGATACTTTACTCTTATATGAGTAGTATATAGATCTTTTTTTATGTATATCTTTTAAATTTAAACTATTACAGATAGACTAATTTCGTTTGAGGTATTTGAAAGAACATAAAAAGTACATAATTCTAGCATATTGAGTTTTTTATTTTATATGTAATTTTAATGAGTGAGGGTGCTAGCTTACGTTAAGCCAGCACCCCTACTTTCAATTGCGATTTCCCGCAAAACCGCTCGAGCACAAATCGTGAATAGAGCACATAATTAGCACATAAAGAACACTTAATTTCTGTATATGTGCGTTATTGCGATTTTTTGTGGGGAGGAGGAGGTGCTAACTTCACAGACATCAAATATTGCATAGTTTGTCAGCTCCATTAAATTGTACAGATCCAAAACTTAAAAATATAAATGGACATTGGGTATGTAGTTATTACGATACAATAAAAATATATATCTATGATTCACTAAATAAAAAAGAATTGCACGAACATCACGAGGTATTCTTGAGAAAATTATTTCCAACATACGACTTTGAAAAACATCCTGCCGAATTTCCTACTGTGCAATATCAACTAAACTATAATGATTGCCGAGTTTTTGCTTTAGCTTTTGCGATTTTATTATTGTTTAATATTAAACCTGACGAAGTTAGATATGATCATAGAGTAATGCGTTCACATTTGTTGAAAATTTTCGAATCGAATCAAGATTCACAAAGTGATGCTCAGACATTAGCAGCTTCTATTAGCAGTAATAAGAGATAGAGAGGCTAAAACGACTGCTCTACGTATAAATAGACATTTATCTCAGAAAGATTCCTGTAAAAACATTAATAATACAGGAAATAATTGCGCTAAGAAACGTTGTCGAGAGGACTCGTCAGAAAATGATTGTGCTAAAAAACGGCGTCGATGTCAGAATTCAGAAAACAATTGCGTTAATAATACTAAAATTAATCGCGCTAAGAAACGTTGTCGAGAGGAACAAGACTCGTCAGAAAATGATTGTGCTAAAAAACGACGTTGATATCAGGATTCAGAAGACAATCGTGCTAAAAGACGACGTCCGTATAAAGACAACTTAGCAAATAATCGCCTTAATAAGTGAAAATATTATCTTATACATTCTCAGCAAGAACGAGATAGACAAAGAAAATATTCTGATCGTAAATGGCTTAATTTATTTTGATCGTAAATGGCTTTATAATAAACAATATTATAAGAAAAAGATAGTAAAAAATGGTTGTGTTAAAAGACGTCGTCAGTACGAAGACAACTTACAAAAGTATCGTCTTAATAAGCGAAAACATTATCTTATACATTCTCAGCAAAAACTAGATAGACAAAGAAAATATTCTGATCGTAAATGGCTTTATAATAAGCGATATTATGAGAGAACAAATTCTAAATACATACCTGCAAACAAAAATTGCGATATTGCCAAAAATATTACTAGAAAATATGCAAAGTTTTGGTCACGAAATTACATACAATTTCTTATTCCTGTGGCAATATTGAAGACATTGAAAACAAACTTAATATTAAAAATCCTACTAAAAGACGATTAGAAGCCGAAAGAATCTCACGTTGGTGTGTGTGCGTATTCGAGATAGTTTTGTCAGCAAGATCTCTAAAATATTAGCTTTACTTAAAAAGAAATCAGAAGTGTGCTTGACTCTTGTCGATGAATGCTCTATAAATGACGATAAAATACGTGCATTATGTGGCACATTGCGACATACAGCTTCATCCAAAAATTATTTTATTGACACATATCGTAACATTACTCCATCACAACTGTTGGTAATTAACCAGAGAAAGGTAAAACTATGAATGTATTATCTTTGCAACAGGCACGAGCCAAAAAATTATGGTTATGCAATGCTTTGTGTAAAATTGATGATGATGATGATCCGTTGAAGATGATTCTAATCGATCTTTATGAAAAATTTCTCAAAACGATATGTACCTGTACTTTAAAGAAAATACCACAATTGTTAAAAAATATTCACACATGTACGATAAAGAATTCGGATAGAAAGGGTCACACACATGCTTGTTACATTGATGCAACTCTTTGCAAAGCTCTGTTTCTTCCTGTTGTATTATTATCATCTCATTTTCCAATGGTGAGATATATTAAACGTTTAATTTATCAAATGATAAGTTTATACGACAAAATGTTAAATCTGGAGAAGGCTTTAACTTCTGTTGATTTCGACACATTAAACGAAATTATAATTTCGGCACAACAAAAAGCATATATGTACAAACATCAGCAGAATCTTACTACTTTGAGTGAAGATAAAATCATGTCTTGCTTTAAAGACGCATTTAAGGGGACTAGGCAGTCAAAAATGTAGTAAAAAAACTTTTCTTTGCAACTCGGTTGTAAAGAAATGTAAGCAAATACAGATGTATCCTTTTACCCAATGTTTATTGCTATCATATAGGTTGAAAAAAAGTTGGCATTAGAATAGTTAGGTAATATAATTTTGTGAAGGAGAAATTAAAGATTTCACATCTTTCTTTGAAATATATGTCACTTCAGTTAAGTTAGGTAATATAATTTTGTGAAGAAGAAATAAAGCTGCCATTTAAGTTGGATTTTTGAATTTATAAAATACATTGCGTGTACTTGGCGCTTTTTTTTACCTTTTTTGAAAAAGGTAATAAAATAAATACTTTAGTACTCGAAGTACAAAATGATATTGCAATAAATATTATGATGGGAAATAAACTTCTTAGGATACTTTACAGGAAACTTAGACAAACTGCGTGGTAGCTCCTTGGATTCATCCGAAAAAAGTTTCATACTCTTTACACAATTTGAATGACTTTTTATTTTTAAGAAAATATGACGCGAGTTTTTCTCTCCGTTAGATTGCACATAAACAGGGATTACCTCCCGAGATACTCCTTTGTGCTTCAAATTACTCTTATAAGAAGTCTTTCTTCTTATATTGATGCAAATAACATTGAAACAAATTAATTTTTATTATTAAAAATATTATTATTTAATAATATTATTAAAAAAATAAAAAATTCTTGTTCTACAGAGAATAATGTATAAGGTGTCTATTTTTAAAAACATTAATTTTTACTAAAATTAACTTCTTAACTTTTTTATTAACAAATTATACTTTTATAATGGAATATTTGTGTACATGGGCAATTCCACGTCAAACCGGACGACAAATAATATAACCTTGTATTTTAAATTAAATAAAACTTTTTTTACACAAAATATATATAAAATAAAAAGATACATATTTCTTTTGTTCGTTCAAAATATTTTTTTCCAGAAATTATAAGCAATACAATTTTCGAAAAATAAAGGACACGTTTAGTTTAAAATTTAATATCTTTGTACTTATCGTAGAAAAATTTTCAAAAAAGCATTTTAAAGCTAAGGATCGAGACAATCTTTTTATAATAGTTATTTGTGTAACAAGTGCTGTAAGTTGGAAATTGGACGTGCGGAGTGGACGCACGAGCCGGAGGAGAGTGCGATCACCCGCACGTCTAATTTTCAACTAAACACACGTGTTACACACCCTATTTTATATTACAAGTGCGTGGAAAGTGGCACATTACGCGCGTGACACGCGTGTGATGTACAAATATTTTAAGTTACAAGAAGTGCAAAATTCAATTGTTATAAGCAATTAAAATGTTTAATAATTTTTTTCCTCAAAAAGTACATTTCTTTTAATTTTTAAAATAATGCTATTTTATTCTTTATTTTATTATAAAAGTACATATTTTTTATTCTATAGAGAAACAATAAATTCTACTTCTTATGTATTTTTAATGACAGGCGTCGGCGCCGCGCCGTGTTCGTGTCTCTAGCTCGACCAATAGCATCCCACGTCGATTTCTTCGTAAATCTCTTGTAGGAAGAATGTACAGTATGATTGGCATATAATGTTGAATATAAGCGATATACAGAGTGTGGCATTTTAGATGCCCCAGACAAATATCTCAAAAAATATAGATCATATGAAAAAACATTTTAGATAAAAGTTGTAAGATATTAAGGGGGACAAATAATGGTAAAACCAATTTTCGAAAATACAGATAAATTATATAATCGCACTATATGCTCTGCGACGATCGCAAGAAGTATTTAAAAATTAAATGTACAAAAATTATAGATTATAGTGTAATTTTTTAGAGGAAATGACAGACAAGTTCTGCCAATATTCATAGTAGCTTCCATGAGTTTAGTTTCAGACAGTTATAAAAATAAACTTTTACAACAAACTTCACAGAAAGCTGTTTTACAAACTGTATTATTTTAGTAACTGTGGCTAGAAAAAGTATCATAGAAGATATATTTCTAAACGAATTCTTGAAAGAGACACACGGTTACGGAAATAAATATCAAGAATTTACTGACGATGATTTCGCCGAACAATTATTTCAAACAAAGGAATAACACTATCGTCCGAAGAAAGTCAAATTATGAAAAAGAAAAGTATAATAAAATAAAATTGTTTAAATTAAAGATAACAAATTGGTATATAAATATTTCGTTTTTATTAGACATTAACTTCTTTTACAACCGAATTTACCACATAATTTTTACAAATAAAGTAAGTTAGTAAGTATCCTTTCTAAAAAAAGGCATGTTAAATCGATACTCGCATCTCTCGAAGTCTTCTCGAAAGTCTCGAATTGCTTTGTTGGCTCTTTTCCGCGATGCTGATTGATTCTGTTGCTGCGCTAACTTCGTGAGCGGCTGTCATAGCATATTTTGACAGTTGTGTGTAATATTAAAGCTAAATAGCGCGCGCGAAGCGCGCGTCTGTGATGTCTAGTAAAAATATAAAAAATAAACATAAGTAAAAAGTAAATTAATTTGTCCGAAACTAGTAAACAAAAACTATTCAGATTACACTGAAAAAAAGGTTTGGTTATAATAACCTAAGGCTTGGTGAAATAGCTTCAACTAAAGGGTTTAGTGATTATGACGAAATATTTGGTTAATGTTAACAAATTTGGTTAATGTTAACAAATTCGGTTAACATTAACCAAATATTTCGTCATAATCACTAAACCCTTTAGTTGAAGCTATTTCACCAAGCCTTAGGTTATTCTAACCAAACTTTTTTTCAGTGTATCAGACTATGTATATAGACTATGTATGTATAGACTATGTATACATACTAGTCGTATGTATAGACGGACACATGCGGATATCTGTTTTTCCAATGATTAACCAGTTGATTGCTTATATGACAGTTTATGAGACAAAACTCTTGCAGTTTAGAACATTGTTCGAAAATAACAGAATATTTATCAAGATAATTCTTTCCGGAATTCCAAATAAATCAAAAAAATTACTTAGAGATTTTATTACCTCTTCCGCGTTAGTAGTTTTAGTTGCATAAAACCAAGTAAATTTGGTGAAAGCATCCACCATCACCAAGATATAATATACTTGTATTTGTATGCGGCGGTTTCCAACGGCCCGAAATGATCAATGTGCAGGGTGTGAAATGGTACAGCCACTTTCTCGACGATCTCTAACTCTTCCTCGGGTTTCCCCCCCGCCAACGAAAAACTTAAACACTTAACGCAGTTTTCGATATATTGTTTAACACGCAATTTAAGACATGGAAACCAATAGTGATCTGTAAGGCCGTGTATCGTTTTATCTATACCGACGTGTCCCATTTCATCGTGATAGATGCGTATATAACGTTATTGATCATATTTTCAGGAACAACGAATAAGTTTTTATCTACACTCTTACGAAAAACCAAGCCTTCCATCAACACGAAGCACTTATGCTCCCTACTGGTTTCCAGTTTTTCCGCTATTTCTTTGATTCTAGGGTCAGCCAACTGTTTGTACATTAATTCGTCCTCTATCGAGATTATATTTACATTCGCGATAAAACGATTCAGGCAATCCACGTGCGTCATTTTACCCGATGCCCTGTGTATTAACTCGAATTTATAATTTTGTAGAGTTAAACTCCACCGCGCTATTCTCGGATTTATGTTGATCTTCTTCATAGCTAACACTAACGAATTACAATCAGTTACGATTCGGAAGTTAACACCTTGCAAATACACGTGAAAACGCTCGACAGCCCTAACAACCGCCAATGTCTCCAGTTCATAACTGTGGTAATTCTTTTCGACGTCCGTGGTAGCACGACTGAAATACGCTATCGGGCCCAGACGGCCTTAGCCGCCTTAGCTAGCCTTAGGTTGCCTTTGCAGCAAAATCGCACCGAAACCGTGGCTACTAGCATCCGTATGCAGTTCTGTTTCCGCCGAGGGACTATATATACATAATACAGGCGACGTCACCAATTCCTCCTTAAGACCCCGAAATGCTTGTACGCATTGCTCGTCAAACGCGAATGACACATCTTTTTTAAGCAGCGCCTGCAGCGGACTAGCCTTCAACGCATAATCTTGAATTTTATCATCAGTTTCTATTCTATCGACTTTCATATTATCTACCTCCGCAAAAGTCTCCAATAAATTACGTTGATCGCTCAAACTCAGATCTTTATCTAAACTTTCGACAATAACATCGCGGGGTTCTCTATTTTCAACTATGTTTATAGACAACAGATCCTGCGCGAACTGCTCAAGGTCGTCAACAAGTTCAAACGCGAAACTGCCTTTATGATATGTTAACTTTAGACCAGAATTATTAATAAACTCTCGCCCAATAATGACGTCGTAGCGCATCGTTTTGTCGGCAACTACTAAAAGAGCAATGTCGAACCATGTATCCCTTATGCTGTCAAGCGTAATCTGATCGTACACTTTACCAAAAATCAATATGGGCGACTCGTTGATTCCCTTATAATCACTTTCTTTTTTAACCTTGAGCAACTCGCGATTATCAAATAATTTCTCATATACCGATTTTTTAATCAAGAGACACGGTAGTGTCTCGCGCCAAGTACACGCGGAGCGAGACCGACCGTGACTCTTTTACGCGACGCGACGGGTTGCGAGTACCCGAGATGTTGAGATCTCGATAACGAGTGAACGAATCAAGTTCTAAGTAGGCTTGATCGATAGCTTGGGGTCCAATTAGGGGGGGGGGTTTCTCTTATAATATTCCGCTCCGTGCCCTACGAGCGGAGATATTGCGACGCAAAGTCCAAATGTGAAAATTTTTTATTAAGATACTTCTTCTACTTCTAACGCCGATGTCTTATATGATGACGTCATAATCAGAAACGTTACTTTCACTTTTTCGACGCTGGCGGCGCAGGTATCGCCAGTTTCGATATCGCGCGCGTATTTCGAAATTAGGTCGATAGACTTATCGGTCAGGAGGAAGATTTCTATTTAGGTAAATTAGGTATATACTTATATAATATATATTGAGTCAATTGTTTCATGTTTATCTGGAGAGATTTCGGCTGTTTTCCAGCAAGGTGACACGGTGCGACACTGTGCGACACACTCGAACACTGTGTATGAGTGTTTGTTGGAACGCAAAACTCGACCATTGTGGACACATTTATATTTTCGCAAGGATTTTTCACCAGAATAATTTTAAAGCAGTAAATAAGTTATGTTTAATGTGAAAGCAGTAAAAAGGTTATGTTTAAACAAATAAAATAAATAAAAAACTAATGCTGATATAAAAGATTGGCAACAATGCCTACAGAACACACTCGAACTCTACACCGATGCTGTGTCGAGATGTGCTTCGCTGTGTCGTTGTTGGAAAGCACTGTGTCTGACACTGTGCCACGCAGTGTCGCCTGTGTTCCTTGCTGGAAAGCACCCATTAATACACGTAGACACCGAAAACTACGGAGCGCACTATGTGGACCTCGTCATCGGCAACGTGGGACACCTAGACATCGAATTCAACGTATTATTACACCTGGACACCGAAAACTATAGAGCGCACTATCTGGAACCCGTCATGGGCAACCTGGAACACGTGGACATCGAATTCAAGGTATTAATACACTTGGATACCGAAAACTATGAAGCGCACTATGTGGACCTCGTCATCGGCAACCTGGGACACCTAGACATCGAATTCAAGCTTGATTCATAAGAATCGACTTAAAAATTCCCTAGCGGCAGAATTAAAATTGTCATGACATAATAAAAATTCGCTGAATTAAAATTATGTCTAGACATAATAAAAATTGGACGAATTAAAATTATGTCTAGACATAATAAAAATTGGATGAATTAAAATTATGTCTTGACATAATAAAAATTGGATGAATTAAAATTATGTCTGACAAAAATAATTCCGCATTTTTATTATGTGTATACACATAATTTTAATTCATACAATTTTTATTATGTGTACACATAATTTGTTTTCGAATGAACGTAAAACGTATTTGTTATAATATCCATTATTGAAAATCGATATGCGCGACAAAAGCTCTTGTATATCATTAATTATGTTATTATTTATTATATATATTTCTATCCATATATTTTCAGTACTATTGTTACATTAGAAAAATTATTGGCATTTAGGATACGAATCTTTTTCTGTTAGTTTGTAAGTTTCATGATTAAAAAGATCATGTCGTATTATTAACATATACCTAAGATTTATAGAATCGTTATTAATTTTATTATATATCTCAATTGCGCGAATCTCAAATATGTTTTGTAAAAATTATGCACAATATTCCTATGCAAGGATACTTGTTTAATTATTTCTTTCTATTGCATTTAAGTATAGAAAAATATACAATTTCTATGTGTTTGCACTTTATATTTAATGAGCAGGCAATTAAATATATATGATTCAATTTGCATCTATGTCTCTTTATTGACTGACATAGTTATATACTTTTAAATCTTTTTCTTTTCTAAAATTCAATCAATTGAATAGCAAAAACTACGTTATCATATTATATATTTTTGGTACGTAGTGTGCAAATGTATTTTGAAATAAAGATTATATATTTTTTACTGAATTATTTACACACACGTGCGGTTTCAGAGAATCATTTATCGCCAACTCAAATATGTTTCCTACTCAATTGTTAAAATATGAAAGATAATTTTATCTAGTTGTGACATTCGCTCGAATTCCCGAAATAATTTTCAAGGATGTGAGTTACGAATATATATATATATATATATATATATATATATATATATATATATATATATATATGTTATAGTCAAAGCCCGAAACGCAGGCATTCCTAGGATTGACTAGTCAATCCTGGGGAACGACCAAGCGTCTTGGTCAAAGCCCGAAATAAGTTTTGCGTTTCGGCTTTTAACTAGTCAATCCTAGGAATAACTAATACGGCTGGTTAAAGTTAGAAACTAAAGAAAAATCACTTCGGCATTTGACTAGTCAATCCTAGAAATAACTAATGCGGCTGGTCAAAGTTAGAAACTAAAGAAAAATCACTTCGGACTTTGACCAGTCAATCCTAGGTGTGGCTTAATTTGGACTGTGTGACTGTTAACAAATAAAATCAAGATTTTTTTTTACTAAATTAAGTTCTTATTGTTATTAATGCCCCGCGACGCGAGATATTAAACGTTAAAGTTGACAGGTATCAGGTTATGATTCCTGTTATACCGACGAGCTGTAGCGACTACGGCGACTACTGGCGACTACGAACATGCCCTGTGGCCACATGCGCATGCTCAGTGGCCGCACGCGCATGCAAAACTGCGTCAATTTTAAATGAATCAATCGTGCAGAATAACCAAGCATCTCGATTCAAGCAGTTAGGTCTCACGCTGGGAGTTTCATTAGTTTGATTATGCGTGGGAAGCACACACACACACACACAACGGGGGGGTGCGAAAATCTTGATTTTATTTGTTAACAGTCACACAGTCCGAATTAAGCCACACCTAGGATTGACTAGTCAAAGTCCGAAGTAATTTTTCTTTAGCTTCTAACTTTGACTAGCCGTATTAGTTATTCCTAGGATTGACTAGTCAAAAGTCGAAACGCAAAACTTATTTCGGGCTTTGACTAAGACGCTTGGTCGTTCCCCAGGATTGACTAGTCAATCCTAGGAATGCCTGCGTTTCGGGCTTTGACTGTAACATATATATATATATATATATATATATATATATATATATATATATGTTACAGTCAAAGCCCGAAACGCAGGCATTCCTAGGATTATATATATTCCTAGGATTATATATATATATATATATATATATATATATATATTATAAATATATATAGTACTATTTAATATTTATAATTAATAGAAAATTATAAACGATGCGTTATGTATGAGAAATTTAACAGAATTGCTTTTATGAAATAGAATTAATTTGCGATTAGTTAAAGGGAATAAAAGAATAAACAAATCAGGTAAATTTCAGACACGTGTTACAGGTGTCCATCTGTAATTATCAAAAATATCGATACCTGAACATATACAGTTGCGAACAACATTCAGTAAGACACGCGAATAAAAATAAATAAAAAATTTTACAGTTAACGACTTATTAACATTAATCATGCTATATTGCGATTATGTTTTATGTTAAAATTGAAAAATATATACAAGGTGTACAACTAAAAGGGTTACAGATTATTATTTTTAAAAAACAAAGCAAAATATTAAATTGTTGTTTTCTTTAGAAATAATAGCCCGTAACACTTTTAACTTCATACCTTGTATAAACTGTTTATAAGATTATAAGATATATTGTTTATAAGATTAAGATGCGTAACACTACAAAAAGGCGTGATATCCGTACAAAATTACTTTTTTAAAAAAAAGGTAAAAGAAGGCGCTAAGTACACGCATAGTAGTGTATATGTATTATGTTGTTACCCTGTTATGTTGTTACCTCGAAAAAAACAAAGTGGTATTAGTATTATACCTCCAAATAGCTTTACCCTGTACATACTGTTTATAAAATGCGTAATACTACAAAAAGGCGTGATATCCGTACAAAATTGCCTTTTTTAAAAAAAAGGTAAAAAGGCGCCAAGTACACGCATAGTAGTGTATCAAGAGACACGGTAGTGTCTCGCGCCAAGTACACGCGGAGCGAGACCGACCGTGACTCTTTTACGCGACGCGACGGGTTGCGAGTACCCGAGACGTTGAGATCTCGATAACGAGTGAACGGATCAAGTTCTAAGTAGGCTTGATCGATAGCTTGGGGTCCAATTAGGGGGGGGGGGGGTTTCTCTCATAATATTTCGCTACGTGCCCTACGAGCGGAGATATTGAGACGCAAAGTCCAAATGTGAAAATTTATTTTTAAGATACTTCTTCTACTACTTCTAACGCCGACGTCTTATATGATGACGTCATAATCAGAAACGTCCCTTTCACTTTTTCGACGCTGGCGGCGCAGGTATCGCCAGTTTCGATATCGCGCGCGTATTTCGAAATTAGGTCGATAGACTTATCGGCCAGG